>NC_041393.1:149324395-149363300 GCF_002162155.2 Triticum dicoccoides
ACACACTAAGACTCCATCTCACACAGACATGCTCTAGGTGGAGCATTTGTTCCTACCACCCTTCATCCAACCTTACCCGTATGATAAACAATCACCTTTATTTACTTGCATAACATGGACAGATTCCACTTTACTTTAGTAGTCAGCAAACTTATCATCTGTACCCTTATAAAAAAATGAGTTGGCGATGATGGTGTGCCTGCCATCTCCTAATACAGACAGTATGATCTATATCTGACGGATAGGAAGCAAACTATGATAATTTTACAAAAGATACCCGCACCTCTCTCCACATCATTATCTCCCGCAACCTCATTGCTCAGCAACTAAAAAGGAATAAGTCTCTGGAACAATCTAGCATGCATGGTGGCCGTTGCCGCCTGCCGGCGCCGTCCATCCCCATGCCTCCGCCCATTCCGACCACCAGTCACCACCACGCTCCACTCCTCCTCGCCTTATCTCTCATCTTTCATTTTTTCGATGACATTCTCGAGATACTAGTTTTCCGATAAAATTCTCGAGATATCATTAGTTTTTACACATGGGATTACTCCTGCATGGGTCAATCACAACAGGTGCTTTGTAAAAAAATGCATATTGATGTTCCGTGCAATGCACGAGAATCTTGCTTGTAATTATATAACGCAAATCACGAGCAGGAAGTGACATTTTTTTGACACAACCACATTAACATGGCCACGTAAATCACGAGCAGGAAGGAGAAGGGAAGCGGGCTGTGGAGTAACGTTTTTTACCACAATTTCTTAGGAAACTGAGTGCATTAATTGAGTAGTTTTGCAAACTACCATTACTACTACACCTGAAGCGGTTCAAAACCTATACTCCCTTGCCAGCGCGCGCTTCCCGCGTGAAACAGTCAGCGTCGCCCTGGAGCGTCAGTGCCGCATTAATGCCCGGCCAGAGCGGAGGCGACCTCTCACTGGCGCCGGCTTTGAAGTGGCGCGACGGCCGAGAGAGCGCCTCTTCCCGGTGCACGCGACTGCTCCGCGTTGAGACTGGCCATAGGCCCTGTTTGGATCCATGGGTTAGAGTTAGTTTGAGCTAGTTGGGTCTCAAATAGCCCTAAAGTATCCAAGCATGAGGGTTTAAATTGGAGCAAGTTGCACCGAACCCACCAAAAAAAACTATCCCACCCAAGAGGTGCTAACTGGAGATAGTTCTCATTGGGACCACCGAAAAATCACTTTTCTCTCTTCATGAAGTGCATTTATTGTCAATCTAACCCTGTCACCCAAACACCTCTTTGGCTATAGTTAGTTCAGGGTTAGTCATGAGTTAATCTAACCTCTAGCTAAGTTAGAGTATCAAACAGAAGCAGTATAGGACATGCAAGTTGCTCAAAGCATGCAGGCAAATTCGTACGTGAAAGGATTTTTTTCTTTTTTGAAAACGGAACGTGAAAGGAATTTTTTTTAGAATGCTTTTGGCATGTCGCTAACATGTGATAGTTAACCGACCTCAATAGACGGCAGAAACACCAGCCCGCCGCACTTTGATAGAGACGAGGAGGGAGAAGCGTACAGGCTGCTGGATTACTAGAGATAGGTGTCGCACGGAAGCTAAGAAATATGGTGATAGCGTGGGTTAGCCATGTACTAGTATGATGTAACTACACTGGGCTGTTGTGTTTCGTACTCTTCCAGTCCACTATGGAGATGATTGGTTAATTTTATATCGCTGAATAATATTAAATATTATGAGTGCATACGCTCCACCACGAGGTTCCTTGCTCCTTCTCGGTCGTCCGAAATCTATGTTCTTCCACTCTATTTTTTTATGTGAGCTTTGTTCATCCTTTTGCCAACACGCGAGACATCTAGCATCAAGGCGCACGTGTTAAGAAACGATCGTTCCATCTATATGAAGAACACGCGGCACTGGAACTACGAGACGGACATGTACCCAGGAGTGGACGTACGAACCTGAGTAATGTAGCGCGGTAAGTGAAGTAGAAAGGCACAAATGGTATGAACTTGCGTGGCATACAGGGTGTGTTTGGTTGCGTTCTCGTCTCAGCATAGTTGTTCCCTCTTCATGCATGCTCAAGTCAACACCCCTCTTCATGCATGCTCTCTTCATGCATGCTTCTAGTGTATTTGTGCTAAACTAGTGTGGACTCATGCACCCTCCACACACTCTACCAAACACCCAAAAGTAGGTCGAGAAGGGAACTCTTGGGCGACATTTGTCTCTTACTACGTACTACCACTAAATGTTGTACGTGCAATGCACGGTGATGTTATGGAGTATGTGCCTAAGTACTCTACTACTACTATATTAGTTGGAGGCACATATTAACTTTTATATTTGTTTACGTGTATGCCCCGAGACCTTCCAACTAGACGTGTCTTTCTCTCCAGGTCGCACTTTGTATCGTTCATACAACTAAGTACTACTACGTGTGGTCTCCGACCCAGAAGTGGAAGAAGTGGAGACGCTCTACCACGCTATTTTTTTACGCTGGGCTCTACCACGCTGTTCATGTCCCACTCCTTTCGCTGACGTGTGGGACATCCATCACGTGCCATGTTCGGCACCCTTCGTCGTAAGAGTCGAAACGCTAGCATTCATCATAAATAAAAAATAATTATAAATCAGCGGTGATACTATTTTTTGCAAACCAATCAGCAGTGATACTATACCACGCAGTTTCCTTGCTCCTAGATACCGAAAAGAATACTTCTGTTCGCCAACATGTGGGATGTCAACCATCCTGGTCCACTTGCCATGCACGCAAAACTCCAAGGGAGAGTCACCCAGGTCGTCGCGCCGCAGTAACAATGACTAATGAGCCGTCAAATCACAGGCCCACTTCCCACTTTGAATTTGCTTGGACGAAGGAACCATCATGACTTCGTTGAATTCCGCTTCTTGAAGAAAACTACTGTGCCAGCAGTACTGCTAGCTACAGTATTTACTCCAACAGAGGCCTCCTTTCGTTCATAGGATAGGAATATGAAAATCATAGGAAGTGAGATGACATGCATCTCAATTCCTATAGAGAAAGAGATGCCATTTGATGCATAGGATAGGAATTTTTCCATTTAGTCTAGGCTAATGTACTGGTAATTTGCTCTAAAAACTACAGTAGTAACTAGTAGTACTATTACATGCTCGTACTCAGACACAGACACACACACTAACTACTAGTACTACTACTTCTCACATGCTGGCCAGACGTCGTCGTTCTCCTTCCCGGCTTTGTCGGCGACACCCCACCGTGCTTGGATCTCCGCCGACCTCTCCACAGCAGCGCGTGCGTCCTTTTCTTTCTTGCGGCGGCGGGCCTCTCTTTTCTTGAGTGCTTTCTGACTTTTCCGCTTCCTCTGTGCGGCTTTGGCCGCCTCTTGCTCTACCGCCCATTCGGCCTTGGCATCTTCAAATTCCTTCCACATAGTTGTGAGATCGCGAGCGGCGATGAACTCGGCACGGCGGTATGCCATTGCTTCGCTACCATTTTGTGTGCGTTCGTGGGCGGCGAGGAACTCGGCGCGGTGGGATGCCATCGCTGCCTTACCGGTTAGTGTGTGGCACGGTGGCATGAACAACGCTTGGTGAGAGCTCTGGGGTGGAGTGGACGGACAACTGTATAGTGCATTGGTTTGTCGAAGCAAATTAGGATTCCCCTTCAATCCTGGTCATTTATTACCGAGTAAAATGCATTGGCGGTCATCGAACTTGTCTTGATAGCTCACTTTGATCATTCTATACGAGATATGGTGATTATACGGTTGCTGGCTCAGCGTATAGCTCCGTATTTGTATGGTTGACCAGTAAAACAGTCCGCATGCTCCTCATCAGCTCGTGTTCTTTATCTATCTACGCGGGCCTACCTGTGAATGGAGAAAGAAATACTGTAAAAACCAAAATTATGCGTATGTGGGGAATCAAACCACGGACTCGTCGCTGCAACGCACCCTCGTCAGCCAAATGAAAATGAAATACTTCGCGTCAGACACTCACGCTCACGCTGTCAAAGCATGCTAATGCATGCACGTCACCCTCTAAATCAAAGTCCTGCTCATGGCGCAACACAAACAGTGAGCCCATCACCTGCGCGCCCCGGCGGTGCCTGACATTACTGTTTAGACATTTGATGGAGGCCTACGCGAACGCCGAGCATGTATTCACCTGGCTCAACACCAACGGTCATACTCGGACCACCTTGCTCATGTATATCGTCCATCACAACGACAATCTATAAAACAGCCTAGGCTAGAGAGGGTACTATGGTAGTATAGTACGGAGTATGTACTATCGTGAGTGACAGATCTTAGTGCCACTGCACACCGAAACCCCTTCCATCGCTAGCATGCGCTTCCCACCTGAAACGGTCACCATCTCTCCAGAATGTCAATGCCGCATTCATCGGACTTAACTACAGGTGCAATTGGTGTGTCATTGACATGCGGGCCAGACGCCCGTTGGGCCCACATGTCAGACACCCAAACACATCTGCAGTTAAGTCACTGAAGCAGCGTCCGCATTCACGCCCAACAAACCTACTCCGGCGCCAGTTGTCCATCCGTCTGCCGCGGCTCATTGCCATTCGCCCGCTATATTAACTTGAGCCCCAGCTCCCAGCCATAGCCAAAGACCCACACTTATTCTCCTCCGGTCCCTTCCTTCTGTCGGCACCACTTCAACCATGGCCTCCTGGTGCTCCGAAGCTCTCTCGGACGTACTGTCGCAGGAGCAGACGAGGGACATCGGCGGCTCCACTCCGGGCGCGCTCCAAAGCTCTCTTCGACGTACTGTCGCAGGAGCAAACAAAGGAGATCACCGGCACCCCCCGGGACGCCCTCCGCCGCCACGACCATGAAGCCGGCGCGCGTGCACAGGCGCAGCCGGCAGCGAGGAAGAGTAGTACACGGTAGGTCGCTGCCGCTCTGGTCTCGGGAAGGCCACCACTACTCCACTTAGTCGACGCCAAGCTTGGTGGGGTAAACAACGGCGGCCAATTAGCCGCTTGATAGCGACGTGTTGGCGAAAATATTCATAACCTTGTGCTCCGGCCGGAGGAGGAGGTTATCGAGGCGGATGAGGAGGAGGCAAAGGCAATGGCCAGCTTTCTCGGGTTCATGGCCGAACATGGTGGTCGGGCGCCGGCGATCGTTTAGATTAGGTTTATAGTAGGTTTAGTACGGTTTGTGTGAAATATGTAATGAATTTCGTCCAGTTTGTAGGAAAACTTTTCGAAATGTAATGAATTTCATCCGGTTAATTTGAAATTTGCTTTGTTTGCATGAATTTCATCCGGTTAGTTCATATAGTTGTCGAAAGGTATGCGGGCAGCATCGGATGGCATCCATCAGTGTCCTCGGACAGATGCCGGTGTAAATTTGTGGGCCAGTGTTGGAGATGCCCTAACTATCATGCTATAATCGCTAACAATCCTCCATTATTTGGTAGGGAACAGTTATCCCTCGATCAAAATCAGATCCGCGGTGTTTCGCGCTCCTGCCGTGTAAGAGGGTAAACTCTTGCTTACATAAACATGGAGCAAGTGGATGGCACTGTAGCACGTCATGTCACTCGAACTAGCCCGCCTAACGAGCGGGAAAGCACCGCCCTCGTCATTTTGTTCTGGATTTCTATCGATCGATCACGCGAAAATGTTACGCTTCGCAAGTTCTAAAGGAAAAGGCGGCACACTTACGACTCGTACGCGTCGCAACCCCGACAGTCCGGCTCGCACGCCGCTCACCAGAGGGGACACGCGTTGTCTTGCAATTTCATTGACATGTGGCACCGTAATTGAATAAACCGCCGATAGCCGAAATCTAATCGCTCGGCGGGCGTCGGCTGAGAAGAGAGAAACGGGGGAGGGAGAAGAGATCGCCGCCCGCCGCGCACGGACTCCAAGAAAAATGTGGTGATAATGTGAGGTGGGCCATGCTGGAGTCCGGACCGCTTCCGGAGCCCGCTCTCACTGCCCTGGCCCCTCAAGACGCCAGCTGCCCGCTGCATGCATAGCAAGTAGTCCCCGCTTATGTGGAGGAGAGAGAGGCATTGACAAAGTCAAGGAGTAACAGTGGAGACAATAGCTTTCATCAAAAATAAACAATGAATACTCGTTGCTCGTCCTCTATATCGGAAAGAATACTTTCATTCGCCGACATGTGGGACGTCGACCATCCTGGTCCACCTGCCATGCACAAAATTATCCTGGTCTACCTCGGTCGTATCGCAGGCCCAACCTTTCCCACTGTAAGTTGTTCGGACGAAGGAACCATCATGACTTCGTTGAATTCCGCTTCTTCAAGAAAACATACTGTACCCGCAATACTGCTACCACACGCGAAGACTGGACGGCACTGTACCACATCATATCACTGAAACCCACTAGGCCAAACTAGCCCGTCTAGGTCATCTATTTTGGAATGGAGGGAGTACGTCTCTGCACTGCTATGATTTTGTGTTGCACGTTCTCTGTACTTTTGCTACGATTTTCCTACCCTATGATCCAAATGAGGCCTGAATGTATGTCGACTATTGTCTGATCGATCGCTAAGCCTACAATTTTAGGAGCTAGGGCTATTGGTCGATCGACGAGGGATAAGTATAAGTGTACCACGAGCTCATCAGCCCCAAGGTTTCTCTTCGGTGAGTGTTTTGCAAGTACTATAGCTCGCACAGTAGCTAGCCTACTAACACCAAGAATCATCAAACAAGCCCTGCTGATATGATAAAACAGTTCAAACTTACATCTAAGCATGCCATATATTACATCAAAAGCTGGTGAGGATACATCTGTTTCCATAACTCGGAGAGGGTTCGCATGATTCATCGCATGATTCACTATCAAACAAAAGTAGCAAGATCCGCCCACACAAGACAGTGCACTAGCCCTAAGATGGTTTGATAACATGCATCGTTCTGGTAATTAAACATAGGGCAATGCAAACTACCCTGAAGGATTAGCGCGGCCAACTATTTCTTGTCATCGATCTCTCGGGCAATGACCACAGCACGGACAGTAGCATGGGAATCGATTTCTAGGGCGATGTCCATAGGACTGACCGCGACATCGGAATCGATCTCTGGGGCGATGTCCACAGGATGGACAGCGGCATCGGAATCGATCTCTGGGGCGATGCCAACAGGACGGGCCACGACATCGGAATCATCAAGGACAACCACCGGCACCTGCACAACACTAACATATTAGCAAGCACATTGCAAATAATCAAAAAGCAAGCACATTGCAAATAATCAAAAACCACAACTATGGTAACAAGCCATTATTTTTTACCTTGTGCAGCTCACCGGGGGATCTCATCCCTCCAGGGGCCATCTCCTCGTCCTCGATGCGGGCCATCACCTTGCCAGGGGAATACTGATTCTCAACGGCGACTATCTCCTCAAACTCGGTCTTGAGCCTCACATAGGTGGCAATCAGAGTTCCTGGGGTAGGCACGGTGGGGCCCTTGCTGTTCTTCCAACTTTCTTTGAGGAGTTCGTCCGCCAACGTCCTCAACTCTTTGGCCAGTGCTTGTTTCTTGGAGTTCTTCGTCTCCATGGGTTGGCCCACCAACATGGTTAACTCGTTGGTCGGTGCTCGCTTCCTGGAGATCGCTGTCTCCAGTGGGTTGTCCGCCGGCAACTCTTTGCCTAGTGCTCCAAGATCCATCAATGAACTGACAAACAAAAAGCAATCGAAAGGAAACCACAATCACAATGAAAATGGGAAAAGAATAGGATGTGAGAATCGGTCGGTGCTTCGCAAAAAGAAGATTATTGGAATGAAAATATAGCAGCATAACTGATTCGCCCACCTTTCCTTCGTCGGTAGAGAAGAAAAATGGCAGAAGTGAGTAGCCTAGAGTGAGGTTTTCTTCAAGAAAGGGAAGAAAGGGCTTGAACGAGCGTTCCAATCAAATGATGGTTGCTTCGTCCAGTCCAACTTGGAGGTCACCTTACCACTGCTGGTAAAGGTGTGGGTTTTGTGATATGACGGGTCATGACGGCCACACTGGGGTGACAGGTGAGTCTCGACTGTAGCACCTCGCTGTGATTTGGTGGATGGCACGCGGGCCCGGATGCTTTGAAATGTCATTAACTTGATTTTAGTCTCTTTAGTATTTGGATCCAAGCATGGATGAGGCTAACAAGTTTTAGTCCCACTACTTTTAGTCATGAGACTAAAACGTATCCAAGCACTCTCTCAATATTGTGCACCGCGACCAAGGCAGAGAGGAAAACGAGAGAACTACGTAATTAATGCATGAGTTTAATTAGGGTAGTTTTGTAAAGTACGGGATACATTCCTCCAATCGCAAAATGCCTTGGTTCATGAGATTTGAGATTTGAGCCCTATAAACCGGAAGGGAGGGGGTACTGCACACGGTGTAGTCTAGTCACTTGTTTTTTTAGCCGAAGTCTAGTCACTTGTTGAAATCTCTAGAAAGGCAAATACTCCTTTCCAGTTTACAGGTCTATACTACTCCCTCCGTCTAGGTGTGTAAGTCATCTTACGAAAACCAAATAGTCCCAAGACACTTAGGTGCGGTGCATTAACTTCTACCTTGTTTCTTGTTTCTTGACATACGTATCAACCAATAAGAGATGTGCATGCTTTTAATGACTTGCAATGGCTAGTTCATTGCATGGAATGCTATTAATTAGCAAATAAACATTGGTGACCCCAGGAGGAAACGGTGTTAAGCGCGTGGATCTATGCAGAATGAGTATCAACCAATGGATAATGGAGTTTAATTGTTAAACAATAGCAATTTTGTCTCATGCAAGAGCCTGGCTAGTACTCCAAGGAACCGCACCATGCGAGCGTTCGCAACTGCCACGTTCGGTTTGCGCTTGGATCTTCGCCTCTTCGAGAAGACGAACAATGATGTTACTCCTACTTCTATAGTATCGAATCCACTGTTGCATGTTCGTCCACCTCGTGCGGGAGGGATAGCGTGTAGCGAAAGCTTTTACTTACTGCTCCTGCCTTTGCGTCCATGACAGGTGGACGGTGGACCCAACAGGTGGTTGGCCCACCTGTCATGCAGCCAAAGGCAGGTGCAGTTAAGGCACCGGAGCTCAGTCCGCGAGGGAGAGGGCGTCGTAGTAATCAAATTTCGGTCTTGTACGAGTTGACGCGACACATCAAAGCACTGCACTCGATAAAAGTCCTTTTACACATTTCAAATGGGCTACTTCGTATGTAGGAGTAGACATATTTTGCTTCGTATGTACTCCCTCCGTTCCTAAATATAAGTCTTTTTAGACATTTCAAATGGACTACAACATACGGATGTATGTGGACATATTTTAGAGTGCATATTCACTCATTTTGCTTTGTATGTAGTCACTTGTTGGAATCTCTAAAAAGACTTATATTTAGGAACAGAGGGAGTAGTCACTTGTTGCAATCTCTAAAAAAGACTTATATTTGGAAACGGAGGGAGTACAATGCATGCATGCATGCCGTGACTTTCCTTTTGATACTTGCATGTGTTGATTTGATGCACCTTGCCAAATTTTGACTATAAATTTAACTAACCAAATTTTCATGCATGTCACAAAAAATCACGGGGCTGTTTGGATTGTGACTATGTTTGTCTTATGTTGCCACATTATTTTTTCCCACAATTGCCACACTTGCCTAACCTGAGTTGCTCAAATTGTTAGACACACTTTGGCTTGCCTAAGGGAATCTTGCCACAATTTTTGTGTCTATGACATGTGGGGTTCACTGCTAATAAAAAAATTCTTGTCTTAGGTGTGGCTAATAAAAAAGACTTATATTTAGGAATGGAGGGAGTAGAAAATATAAATAATAATGCATGTTGGGGCAACCCACATTTCCGCTAATTTTAGCCGTGGGCTTGTTCACAATTTTTACGAGGGGGTGGTTGTTCATTTAATGGAGGGACTTGTAGTGCCAGACTAGAACGATACAAAGTGAGACCTGGCACACCGTAACACAACTTGGAACAAGCGGGCAGCTATCTCAAAAAACAATCAACAACTAAAAAACCCGCGACCTGGCATGTAGTAGTACACAATTTTAAATGATTGTTTTGATGGAGTGAAAAAAGGAAAACTACCCCACTACTTATATATAGGCCGGAGCCTCCGCGCTTGCTTGCTAGGGCTGCTCTATTCACACACTCTCATCCTCTCCAGATCTAAACAAGATAGCGGTAGTAACACTGTCTTTCTCCCTTCAAAAAATACTGGCTTTCTATCCTCACCGCTGGTTACAGATCCGGACATATCCCCCTCCGCCGGTGAAGGGGAGGAGGGGCAGCGTTTAGGTTGTCGTCGACAGCGAGGGAGGAGACCCATGATGTCTACAACACAACCTTCTTCTTGTAGACGTTGTTGGGCCTGCAAGTGCACAGGTTTGTAGGACAGTAGCAAATTTCCCTCAAGTGGATGACCTAAGGTTTATCAATCCGTAGGAGGCGTAGGATGAAGATGGTCTCTCTCAAACAACCCTGCAACCAAATAACAAAAAGTCTCTTGTGTCCCCAACACACCCAATACAATGGTAAATTGTATAGGTGCACTAGTTCGGCGAAGAGATGGTGATACAAGTGCAATATGGATGGTAGATATAGGTTTTTGTAATCTGAAATAATAAAAACAGCAAGGTAACTAATGATAAAAGTGAGCATAAACGGTATTGCAAATGATAGGAAACAAGGCCTAGGGTTCATACTTTCACTAGTGCAAGTTCTCTCAACAATAATAACATAGATAGATCATATAACAAGCCCTCAACATGCAACAAAGAGTCACTCTGAAGCCACTAATAGCGGAGAACAAACGTAGAGATTATGGTAGGGTACGAAACCACCTCAAAGTTATTCTTTCGAATCAATCTATAAAAGAGTTCGTACTAATAACACCTTAAGACACAAATCAACCAAAACCCCAATGTCACCTAGATACTCCATTTTTACCTCAAGTATCCGTGGGTATGATTATACGATATGCATCACACAATCTCAGATTCATCCAACCAACACAAAGTACTTCAAAGAGTGCCCCAAAGTTTCTATCGGAGAGTCAAGAACGTGTGCCAACCCCTATGCATAGGTTCCCAATGTCACGAAACCCGCAAGTTGATCACCAAAACATACATCAAGTGGCACATGATATCCCATTGTCACCACAGATAATCACGGCAAGACATACATCAAGTGTTATCATAAAGACTCAATCCGATAAGATAACTTCAAAGGGGAAACTCACTTCATCACAAGAGAGTAGAGGGGGAGAAACATCATAAGATCCAACTACAATAGCAAAGCTCGGGATACATCAAGATCGTGCCATAGAGGAACACGAGAGAGAGAGATCAAACACATAGCTACTGGTACATACCCTCAGCCCCGAGGGTGAACTACTCCCTCCTTGCCATGGATAGCGCCGGGATGATGAAGATGGCCACCGGTGATGGGTTCCCCCTCCGGCAGGGTGCCGGAACGGCCTCCCGAGAGGTTTTTGGTGGCTACAGAGGCTTGCGACAGCGGAATTCCCAATCTATCTTCTATTCTATAAGTTTTACGATACGTAGGTATATATGGGTGCAGGGGGTACGTCGGTGGAGCTACGGGGGGCCCATGAGGTAGGGGGAGCGCCCGGGGGGGTGGCGCACCCCCCACCCTCGTGGGCATCCCATATCTCCCCTGATGTGCACTCCAAGTTCCCTGGGTTGCTTTCCTTCCAAAAATAACTTCTCCAGTTGATTTCGTTCCGTTTTGACTCCGTCTGATATTCCTTTTCCTCGAAACACTGAAATAGGCATAAAACAGCAAATCTGGGCTGGGCCTCCAGTTAATAGGTTAGTCCCAAAAATAATATAAAAGTGAATAATAAAGCCCAATATTGCCTAAAATAGTAGATAAAGTAGCATGGAGCAATCAAAAATTATAGATACGTTGGAGACGTATCAAGCATCCCCAAGCTTAATTCCTGCTCGTCCTCGAGTCGGTAAATGATAAAAAGAATTTTTGATGCGGAGTGATACTTTGGCATAATTTCAATGTAAATCTTCTTAATTGTGATACGAATATTCAGACCCAAAAGATTCAAGACAAAAGTTCATATTGACACAAAAATAATAATACTTCAAGCATACTAATCAAAGCAATCATGTCTTCTCAAAATAGCATGGCAAAAGAAAGTTCATCCCTACAAAATCATATAGTTAGGCTATGCTTCATTTTCGTCACACAAAGATGTTCACAACTTCTATACCCCCGATGACAAGCCAAGCAATTGTTTCGTACTTAAATAATCTCAAAAAAATTCAACCTTCACGCAATACATGAGCGTGAGCCATGGATATAGCACTATGGGTGGAATAGAATATGATGATGGGGATTGTGTGGAGAAGACAAAAAAGGAGCAAGTCTCACATTGACGAGGATAATCAACGGGCTATGGAGATGCCCATCAATTGATGTCAACATGAGGAGTAGGGATTGCCATGCAACGGATGCACTAGAGCTATGTATGCTCAAAAGAAAACTAGTGGGTGTGTGAGGGAGTCCTGGATTAGGGGGTGTCCGGATGGCCGGACTAAGACCTTTGGCCGGACTCCCGGACTATGAAGATACAAGATTGAAGACTCCGTCCCGTGTCCGGATGGGACTTTCCTTGGCGTGGAAGGCAAGCTTGGCGATACGATATGAAGATCTCCTCCCATTGTAACCGACTCTGTGTAACCCTAGCCCTCTCCCGTGTCTATATAAACCGGAGAGTTTTAGTCCGTAGGACGAATAACAATCATACCATAGGATAGATTCTAGGGTTTAGCCACTCCGATCTCGTGGTAGATCTACTCTTGTACTACCCATATCATCAATATTAATCAAGCAGGAGTAGGGTTTTACCTCCATCGAGAGGGCCCGAACCTGGGTAAAAACATCGCGTCCCTTGTTTCCTGTTACCATCCGCCTAGACGCACAATTCGGGACCCCCTACCCGAGATCCGCCGGTTTTGACACCGACAGTGTGCATCCAACTCGCTTGCTCATGAAGACCTAGGGCATTTGAGGAAGCCCATCGTAGGAATATACAAGACAAGTTCTATAATGAAAAATTCCCACTAGTATAAAAAGACAACTTATGAGACTCACTACATGAAGAACAAGGTGCTACTTTGAAGCACAAGTGTGGAAAAAAAGATAGTAGCATTGCCCCTTTTTCTTCTTTTTTGGGCCTTTCTTTCTTTTTTTAGAGGGGGCAATGCTCTAATAATGATGATCATCACACTTCTATTGATTACAACATAAGGATTACAACTCGAAACTTAGAACAAGATATGACTCTATATGAATGCCTCCGGCGGTGTACCGGGATGGTGCAATGAATCAAGAGTGACATGTATGAAAAATAATGCATGGTGGCTTTGCCACAAATACGATGTCAACTACATGATCATGCAATGGCAATATGACAAAAGTAGAGTATGTCATGATGATGATGATGGAAGTTGCATGGCAATATATCTCGGAATGGCTATGGAAATGCCATGATAGGTAGGTATGGTGGCTGTTTTGAGGAAGATATAAGGAGGTTTATGTGTGATAGAGCGTATCGTATCACGGGGTTTGGAAGCACCGGCGAAGTTTGCACCAACTCTCAAGGTGAGAAAGGGCAATGCACAATACCAAAGAGGCTAGCAAAGGCGGAAAGGTAAAAGTGCGTATAATCCATGGACTGAACATTAGTCAAAAGAACTCATATACTTATTGCAAAAATTTAGAAGTCATCAAAAATCAAGTACTATGCGCATGCTCCTAGGGGGATAGATTGGTAGGAAAAGACCATCGTTCGTCCCCGACCGCCACTCATAAGGATGCACAAGCCAGGTACACTTCATGTTTCAAATTTGTTACACAACTTTAACCATACGTGCATGTTACGGGACTTGCAAACTTCAACACAAGCATTTCTCAAATTCACAATTACCCAACTAGCACGACTTTGATATTATCACCTCCATATCTCAAAACAATTATCAAGCATCAAACTTATCTTAGTATTCAATTCACTCAAAAGAAAGTTTCACATATCTTGAATACCAAGTATATTAACATTAAGCAAATTACCATGCTATTTAAGACTCTCAAAATAATCTAAGTGAAGCATGAGAGTTCATCTATTTCTTCAAAATAAAACTACCACCATGCTCTAAAAGGTATAAGTGATGCACTAGAGCAAATGACAAACTACTCCAAAAGATATAAGTGAAGATCAATGAGTAGTTAAATAATTATGCAACTATGCGAAGACTCTCTCTCATTTAATAATTTCAGATCTTGATACTTTATTCAAACAGCAAGCAAATCTAAAGAAAACTACATTGCAAGGATAGCACAACTCATGTGAAGAAGCAACACAATAATCAACTAGCATAGGAAGGCAAAACAAGCATAACTTCAAAACTTTAAGCACATAGAGAGGAAACTTGACATTATTACAATTCCTACAAGCATATATTCCTTCCTCATAATAATTTTCAGTAGCATCATGAATGAATTCAACAATATAACCAGCACCTAAAGCATTCTTTTCATGATCTACTTGCAAGGAAAATTTACTACTCTCCACATAAGCAAACTTCTTCTTTATAGCATACGTATCATCACAATAATCATCATAAATAGGAGGCATGCTTTAATCATAGTAAATTTGCTCATCAAAGCTTGGGGGACAAAAAATATCATCTTCATCAAACATAGCTTCCCCAAGCTTGTGGCTTTGCATATCATTAGCATCATGGATATTCAAGGAATTCATACTAACAACATTGCAATCATACTCATCATTCACATATTTTATGCCAAGAATTCTATGTAATTCTTCTTCTAGTACTTGAGCACAATTTTCTTTTCCATCATACTCACGAAAGATATTAAAAAGGTGAAGCATAAGAGATAAACTCAATTCCATTTTTTTGTAATTTTCTTTTATAGACTAACTAGTGCTAAAACAAGAAACAAAAAGATTCGATTGCAAGATATAAAGATATACCTTCAAGCGCTAACCTCCCCGGCAACGGCGCCAGAAAAGAGCTTGACGTCTACTACACAACCTTCTTCTTGTAGACGTTGTTGGGCCTGCAAGTGCACAAGTTTGTAGGACAGTAGCAAATTTCCCTCAAGTGGATGACCTAAGGTTTATCAATCCGTAGGAGGCGTAGGATGAAGATGGTCTCTCTCAAACAACCCTGCAACCAAATAACAAAAAGTCTCTTGTGTCCCCAACACACCCAATACAATGGTAAATTGTCTAGGTGCACTAGTTCGGCGAAGAGATGGTGATACAAGTGCAATATGGATGGTAGATATAGGTTTTTGTAATCTGAAATAATAAAAACAGCAAGGTAACTAATGATAAAAGTGAGTGTAAACGGTATTGCAATGATAGGAAACAAGGCCTAGGGTTCATACTTTCACTAGTGCAAGTTCTCTCAACAATAATAACATAGATAGATCATATAACAAGCCCTCAACATGCAACAAAGAGTCACTCCGAAGCCACTAATAGCGGAGAACAAACGTAGAGATTATGGTAGGGTACAAAACCACCTCAAAGTTATTCTTTCGGATCAATCTATAAAAGAGTTCGTACTGGAATAACACCTTAAGACACAAATCAACCAAAACCCTAATGTCACCTAGATACTCCATTGTCACCTCAAGTATCCGTGGGTATGATTATACGATATGCATCACACAATCTCAGATTTATCCAACCAACACAAAGTACTTCAAAGAGTGCCCCAAAGTTTATATCGGAGAGTCAAGAACGTGTGCCAACCCCTATGCATAGGTTACCAATGTCACGAAACCCGCAAGTTGATCACCAAAACATACATCAAGTGGCACATGATATCCCATTGTCACCACAGATAATCACGGCAAGACATACATCAAGTGTTCTCATAAAGACTCAACCCGATAAGATAACTTCAAAGGAGAAACTCAATTCATCACAAGAGAGTAGAGGGGGAGAAACATCATAAGATCCAACTACAATAGCAAAGCTCGGGATACATCAAGATCGTGCCATAGAGGAACACGAGAGAGAACACGAGAGAGAGAGATCAAACACATAGCTACTAGTACATACCCTCAGTCCCGAGGGTGAACTACTCCCTCCTCGTCATGGATAGCGCCGGGATGATGAAGATGGCCACCGGTGATGGGTTCCCCCTCCGGCAGGGTGCCGGAACGGGCTCCCGAGAGGTTTTTGGTGGCAATAGAGGCTTGCAGCGGCGGAATTCCCGATCTATCTTCTGTTCTGGAAGTTTACGATACGTAGGTACATATGGGTGCAGGGGATACGTCGGTGGAGCTACGGGGGGGCCACGAGGTAGGGGGGCGTGCCTGGGGGGCGCCCCCACCCTCGTGGGCAGCCCGTATCTCCCTTGACGTGCACTCCAAGTTCCCTGGGTTGCTTTCCTTCCAAAAATAACTTCTCTAGTTGATTTCGTTCCGTTTTGACTCCGTCTGATATTCCTTTTCCTCGAAACACTGAAATAGGCATAAAACAGCAAATCTGGGCTGGGCCTCCGGTTAATAGGTTAGTCCCAAAAATAATATAAAAGTGAATAATAAAGCCCAATATTGCCTAAAACAGTAGATAAAGTAGCATGGAGCAATCAAAAATTATAGATACGTTGGAGACGTATCAACCCACTGCCGGCCGCACCGTTATCTCTGGCCGAGCGCCGACACGGGAGGTCCTCCGATCCCTTTGTCGTTGCCTATGGGCGGATTCGGCCTCCCGCCGCCCACCTATCCACATCCCGACGACCTTCAGGTATATCTTCGTTCGAAACCGCCTTAGCTCTACTTCCCCAGCTCGCTATGTCGCTGCATGTGCATCATTTTCTACCTCTCAGCCCCTCTCAATCGGATGGTCCAACGTCACCTATTTTTTTTCTTCTATTGTTAGAGGTAAAGCTACTTCATGGAGTCGAATCTTGTACTCCCTCCGTCCGAAAATACTTGTCATTGAAATAAAGTGGGGGTGGGGGAATTTAGTATGTGCATCGGACTTGGTACAAACAGGAAGGAAAGGGGATGAAAGTAGTACAGACTGGTCATCCAACCGGTCTCTTGGTCGAAAAAGGGAAATATAGGGGTAACATTGTACACAGTGGTATGACCAGGACTAGATTTGCTATCTACACATAGGAGTAGGTGGCTAGAGTGAACAAAAATGGGACCAACCCAGATATGTTTCTTGGATGTTTGTTTCTCGGGGCAACAAACTATGAATCACCACTTTATGCCCCTGTTTACGTACATGGTGCTGTACTGTTGGTGCACCCACTGTCCCATGCCCTTATACCAAATATTTAGGCTCCGGCCGGAATAAAGGGGCAGAAAACATAGGTCTTGATGAAAATAGAGGAATAGGAAAGGAATGTAGGTATAAAACTATGGAACAACAAACTGGAGGAAACTCTCAAGAGAATGTGTTCGGATGAACTACAAAATATACAGATTTGTTTTTTTAGAGTAGCATGCTTGGCAGTATGAGATGCTATTTGTTTATTCAGCTGCACAGTGACTACTCTTGTCCTCACCTCACGTACCACACATAGGTTGATTTTTTTATTCCAGCAAACATAGCACATCAACCTGTCTAACGCATGGCAGCGAGTGCCTACCTCGAGCTTCCACCCAAAAAATGAGCAGCGCGTGGATGTTTCTAATCCGATGGAATCAGTACTACCAGACCAGCTTTCCTATGAAACACTATTCACCTTTCCCGTGTTCCGAACGGTTGGAAGGGAAAGAATACCGTAGGAATTGTGTTCCTATGAAATTCCTGCACCAAACTTGTGAACCGAACGCAGCCTTAGTTGTTCTTAATATAATGTCCCTGGTAAAAATGAAGCCATGCCACTATTTTTGCCTGTAATTGTTTGAGACTCTGACAAGTTTAGCCAAACGTTTTTGCCTGTAATTGTTTGAGACTCTGACTGTTTCCTCTGTGCCTTTTTGTGCAAACAAGGATATCCAATTCACCTAGTTGCTGTTGTGACCTTTTGGTGCACTGCACAAAACTCTTCTTAAAAGAAGTGACTTTTGTGTTGTTTAACTGGAATGCCAGATGGAACCGTTGGTTCATTTTGGTGGAACTGCACAAAGGGAGATATGTGTTCCAATCCTCATCATCCATATTGGCGCCATAACCTTCCTTTAGGTAAGAATGATATTTAATGCATGTGTTCATCTGTATTTTCTGACTGCCATGAGAAAATAATGCTGTTTTTTACTAGTACACTTGTACTCCCTCACTGACAAAACCAATTCTGAATTAGAAGGCCAATCATGTACTTGGTTTCACCAACTGGCGAGGAGAAAGAGAAACAAAGCATGAGGAGGAGGAAGAAGAATAATAAACAGTGCCAAGGCGATCTTGCTAAAGCCAGAGGCCTCAGTCGAGGCTATTCAAGGGCTCCGGCAACGACTACCTTACATGTGAGACAATCCTCCAGGGAGCCCTTCCACTTCTGCTGTCTCACTTAATTAATTAGGAGTACTTAAGTACCATTAATTTATTACTGCCTAATTTTCCTGTTGGAGTTAAACAAATCTTTAGTAGGACCCTATGCTGAATCATGTACGTGTAAATGTTTGTCTATGGAGGTGAATCATGTGGTGGAGCAGGGAGGGAATATTATTAGTGTCATGACATAATAGTGCTATTGTTTTGCATGTCAATTTATTGCCATTGGTTCAATGAGGCAATGTTTTGCGTATTGTCCATCATGAATTTGATGCTACTGTTTGAGTAATATGCTAATGTCTTCCTATCCTTTCTCACTAAGCTAATGAAGGTTTCACCTCGTTCCTACTTGTGCAAACAGGGATCATGTTGTGCCAATCATACATTTTAGTGGAACTACACAAGACAATACAATGAACTGTATCCCAGCCAGTGCTTTAACTCTGCTGGAAGTTCTTGATAATCTTTCGATATAACCTCAGCACTGGTAAACAAGAGTGATTTCAACCATACATTTGAAGTGCACAAAAATATATACTATTGTGTGATTCCAGTGAGTGCTTTATCATCTCTTATGGGACTACATGAATAAGTTTTTTTTCTCAGGTTGGTACGGGCCTAAGGCCTTCATCCATATTAGTTTGTTGTCATCTCTATTTGTATCGTGCTACTGTCATGAGAAACTCCTTTATCTTTGCACTTTTAAGTTTTGCAACCTATGATAAATGGCAATGCTTTGAGTGTTGAGTTGAGCTAATTGGCACTGATTAAATAAACTAATACATCTCTTTAAGCAAGACTACTATGTTGCTAACTTTACCCATTAAGATAATGAGGGTGCTTCTATTTGTTAGTGTATGTTTCATCAACTAGTCCCACTATTACAGTAATCTCACTCTCTCAATATATGTGCCAACAGGGATGCTTGATTTTGGTGGAACTGCACAAAAACTTTGGGTGCTTCATTGCCTCGATAGCTTCCGTCCTTTCCTGTCAGCCGCTAATCTCCGCTTGCTTTCTTCCTTTGCTGTCAGTCGCTTGGCTTATCTCGGCTTCCAGTCAAAGGAAATAGTAATTGATATGCTACCTCACACAGGTTGGTACTGGTCTTTATCCTGATTATTGTGCCTGTCATATGTATTGGTAATTTGGTATTGTGCTACTGTTGGCCGATTTCATAAAGGAGTGATTTGGAGCCTGAACTCGCAGGCAAATCATTACATCGGGTGATTTCAGTAGAACTGCACAAAATGATTAGATGGACAGGTACTTATGCTGCTGCTATGTACTCCAAAGTTCACTCAGACAAGCATCGATGTTGACAAGAAGTGCCTATATTCATTCGAGTATCAACCGGCGTCAACCAATTGCCAAACTCCAAGTATTAGGAGAGTGAACGCCAAAAATATTGCTTGGTGCATAGCCCAGAAAAACGCAGTCCAGTCTTTGGTCCCAACTTGTGCCTTTTGGTTATCGGCACATATGGTAGCGAACTATATGGCATGGAGTCTAAAGATTCCAGACAAGTTGGTTGATGCGTATATTCATCTGGCACTTAATCAGTCTGCACGCCAAGGATGCTCCATTTCAGTTGAACTGCACAAAAAATTTGGGTGGTTCATTTTCTCAACCGCCTCCTTTCTCGTCTGCAATGTAGAATTTTGGCGAGATACAGGACCAAGATGAGCCAGTAAACTAGTTGGATGAAAGTAGTGGCCAAGTTGCTCAAACCTCCCTCGGCACGAGGCCACTATTTGAGGATAAACCTACAAGCAAAGTTTAGATTGTTTGTGTTGCCTCTTATGTACTCAAAAGTTTACTCGTACAAGAACTAATTTTAGCAAGAAGTACCTCTGATTGAACACCATTTACCAGTCTGTACCCTAGGTAATTAAAGTTCGTCCATGGATCATATTGACTGTGATCTCAATCATTTGGATGCATAAACATATTGAACATGTGTATATCTGAATCTTTTTGTGAATTATGTATGAATATTGTCGTGTGATCTATCAATCATTTGGATGCATAGATATGCTGAGCTTGTGTATATATGAATCTTTTGAGTTGTTGATAGTGAATGTTGGCTATGAATATGAACGTGTCCTGTGAACCTGAGTTTGATATGAATTGCAACAGAACCAGTTATAACCCTTCTCCTCCTCTCAATCTGCGACTCCACTGCCGCGTTTTCCCATCTCCGAGTCGTTCCTGTCCGGGGCCTCGCCATCGTCCACCGCCTCGCTGTGTTCGGTGCGGCGTGGTCAACAAACGAGAGTCATCATAAGAGGACTGTATGTGGAGAGCCTGACGGCTGGGACCCACGAGGTCCATGGTCGCACGCAAGGAAAGTTCCTCCTTATTAAGCTGAAAAAAAATGTTTCCTCCACCTGACAGCTGGGACCCACCGGCTGTATCTTCACACAGAAGGAAATGCCTCCTTGTTTTGCGAAAAAAATATTCATCCCGTTGACAGCTAGGACCCGTCAGATTTGGTGACTAACTTGTGGGCCTGCTAAGCGGACGTGTACGCACGGCTTTGTCAACTTAATCAACAAATGATTCTAGCAGCTAGACCGTTGGATGTTAATCCAACAGCCGTGCTCCTTCTTCAACCTCTATTCTTGCTCCTGTCTCCCGTGGGCGGCATCGCGGCTGTGCTGCCGTGCACCCGAACCAGTGAAGTTTCCCACTCCTCTCCATCTGCGACTCCACTGCCCCGTCTTCCCCATCTATGGGTCATTCCAGTCTGGGTGCGCTCGGCACGGTGTGGTCAACGTGGTCAACAACCGAGAGTCATCGGAAGATGACTTTACGTGAGAGGCTGACAGTGGTCACGCACCACGCTCATGGATGCATGCATGCAACGGAACTCAGCAAGGTCAACGTGGTCAAGGAACGACTTCCATCGGAAGTATACTGTACGTGGAGAGTCTCAGCTGGGTCCACGGCCGCAGCAAGTAAGTGCCTCCTTATTACGCGGAAAATAATGATTCCTCCAACTGACAGCAGGGACCCACTGGACGGGCCACCATATTTTGCAAAAAAAACATTTGCCCCTAACTGCTGGGACCCACTTGACGGGCCACAGTATTTCATGAAAAAACGTCCCCCCCCGCTGTCAGCTCGGACCCACCGGAAGTGCCTCCTTATTACGCACAAAAAAATGAATACTCCCCCTGCTAGCTGGGACCCACCTTGGTGGGAGGCTGACTTGTGGGCCTACTAAGTTGACGGGGACGAAGGGCTTTGTCAACTTAGTCAATATGAATGATTCTAGCTCCAGTGACTGTACGATGTCCATCCAACGGCCGTAGTGCTTCTTCAACCTCTGGTCTTCTTGCTCCAGCCGCCCAAACCAGCGCCGGTCGTGCCTCATGCTCCTGCCTCCCGTGGCCGGCTGTGCTGCCGCGGAGGACTCACCGCCCCATACTATTCCCACCGCTGGCCAGGCCCTGCGGCGACGGCAGCCTCACACCACAGCCTAACCAGTGAACCCTCATACTCCCCTCCGTGCGGGCTTCCACTACCGCATCTACCCCGGCTCCGCGTCGTCCCCTTCCTAGGCCTCGTCGTCGTCCACCGCCATGGTGCTCTCCGCGCGGCGTGGTCAACGTGGTCAAGGAACGACTTCCATCGGAAGAGTACTGTACGTGGAGAGGCTGACAGATGGGTCCATGGCCACAGCCCAATTTTTTTGTGATTTTCCAAGTAAGTCGCTTTGTCAGGCCTGTTGGGCTGCAAATCTTTCAAGACGAGGAGAGCTTTCATTCGGCTGGCCGAGAAAATGGCCCATCAGTAATGAGAAATGGGTTGTACATTTTTAAGACACATCAAACCGGCAATTAGTTTCAAATATCTTTTTTTTATTTCGAGATTTTAAATTACATTAATTTTTATGCATGGAGAATTTGTTGGATTTTATATTGATATACATTTATTTTTAAAATCAGTTTGAATGTGACTCAAAATTTCGGGATTAAAAACAGTTCGGACCGCACTGAAATATGCAAAAATTCGTATATTTTTTTAACCGTGGCCACAGTATGGGCTGTAATGCTAACAAAAAGAATATGGGCTCCAAAAAAAACCTTAAGAATTAGCAAATGGGCTGTAAATTTTTAGAAATAATGGAAGATGAGATGTATGCTATTTTCCACAGATTTGAGGCTTTCCTAAAAAAAAGGTTGACGCACAAGCATTGACTGTTGGATTGTCATCCAACGGCCGTCGTGCTTCTTCAATCTCTGCTCTTCCTGCTCCAGCCGCTCAAACAAGCGCCGGCGGGACTCCCTGCTCCCTCCTCCTCGCGGCCGGCTTTGCTGCCGTGCAGGCCTCACCGCCCCACCGTACTCCCATCGCTGGCCTATCCATCCCTCTACTCACCCACACCTGCTGTTATTCTCCGGCGACGGCAGACGAACCAGTAAACCCTCGTACAGTCGTACTCCCCTCCGAGTGGGAAACAACTGCCGAGTCTTCCCTGCCTTCGTGTCGTTCCTTTCCTAGGCCTCATCGTCGTCCACCGCCCTGGTACTCTCGGCGCGGCCTGGTCAACATGGTCAGCGACTGACATGCATCTGAAGTGGACTGTACGTGGAGAGGCCGACAGCTGGGTCCACGGCCGCACGCAAGGAAATGCCTCCTTATTACGCGCAATGATTCCTCCACCTGACATCAGGGACCCACCGAAAGGGCCTCTGTATTTCGTGAAAAAATGTTACCGTCGCTGACAGCTCGGACCCACCAGCCATATCTTCGCACGCAAGGAAGTGCCTCCTTATTACGCACAAAAAAAATGAATACTCCGCGTGTTAGCTGGGACCCAGTATAGTGGCAGGCTAACTTGTGGGCCTACTAAGTTGACGGGGACGGAGGGCTTTGTCAACTTAGTCAATAATATGCACGATTCTAGCTCCAGTGACCGTACGATGTACATCCAACGGCCGTAGTGCTTCTTCAACCTCTGGTCTTCTTGCTCCAGCTACCCAAACTAGTGTTGGTCGTGCCTCGTGCTCCTACCTCCCATGGATGGTTGCAATGCGGCGGAGGCCTCACCGCCCCCTACTACTCCCACCGCTGGTCAGGCCATCCCTCTACTCACCCACACCCCCTGTTATTCTGCGGCGACAGCAGCCTCACCCTCGTACTCCTCTTCGCGTGGGCCTCCTCTTCACGTGGTGCTCTTGGCGCGGCGTGGTCAATGTGGTCAACGACTAACTTCCATCGGAAGAGTACTGTGCATGGAGAGGCTGACAGCTGGGTCCACGGCGGCCGCAAGGAAGTGCCCCCTTATTACGCGCAAAATAATTATTCCTCCACCTGATAGCAGGGACCCACCGGACGGGCCACCAGTATTTCGCGAAAAAAATGTTTCCCCCCTGACTGCTGGGACCCACCAGCTACATCTTCGCACGCAAGGAAGTGCGTCCGGGCAAAAAAAAACGATTTGCCCCCCTGACTGCTGGTACCCACCAGCTACATCTTCACAGGCAAGGAAGTGCCTGACAGTCGGAACCCACCTGGTCGAAGCGTACGTAGCATTGTCATTCTAGTCGCGAAAGTGTACGTACATACTGGTCGATGTAGAGGCACGCACGTGTCGTAGTAGAGGCGCACACGTGTTGATGTAGAAGCACGCACGTAGCATGTACACGTACGTACAGCGGCGAGGGTGCAAGAAAGAAAATATGGCCACGTACGTACATACGGGCAGGGTCCCGAACGCCTACTCGCGCATACGTACATGGCTGGGTTGGAACGGACAAACAGCGTCGTCGTCGTGTTCATGGGGAGGCAACGGAATGCCTCGTGTTCATGGGGAGGCAACGGAATGCGTCGTGTTCATCGGGAGGCAACGAAACGCGTGGGAGCCAACCGGCTGGGTCGAAACGGAATGCGTGGTCGTGTTCATCGGGAGGGCTTGGACGGAACAGGCGATGGAAACGAGGCATGGCGTACCGCACAACGGAGGAAACAGACCTCCTACGTTTGGAACGGGGTCCCGTTGATTGGGAGGGGTGTGGCGTACCACAAAACGGAGGAAGTGGACCTCCTATGGTTGAAATGGGGTCCTGTTGATCGGGAGAGGTGTGGCGTACCGCAAAAGGAGGAAACGGACCTCCTACGGTCGAAACGGGGGTCCTGTTGATCGGGAGGGGTGTGGCGTACCGCAAAACGGACGAAACGGACTTGTGTTGGAGCACTACGGTCGAAACGGGGGTCCTGTTCATCAGGAGGGGTGAGGCATACCGCAAAACGGTACTCCACGGGATATTGTTCATCTCCACCATCGACCTCCTCCAGCCTCCACGGGCTCCTGTTCATCCAGCCTCCACCGCGCGCTACTCCACCGGCTATTGTTCAACCACCCCTCCACCGCCTACTGTTCATCCACCCCTCCACCGTCTACTGTTCATCCAGCCCTCCACACCACGGGGTCTTGTTCAACCACCCCTCCACGGCCATCCCTCCACTGTCTACTGTTCATCCAGCCCTCCACACCACGGGGTCTTGTTCAACCACCCCTCCACGGCCACCCCTCCACCATCTACTGTTCATCCAGCCCTCCACACCACGGGGTCCTGTTCATCCAGAGGCAACGCCACCGCTCACTGTTCATCCAAACCCCCCCGCAACACTCACAATTCATCCAATCGACCAGCTTCAGTTAGCAGCAGTGGCGAAGGAATCGCTCCATCGGGTTCAGTTAGCAGCCATCGATCGATCGCTCGGGTTCAGTAATGCGTAGCCTGCAGTGCAATTTCTCGGGTTCAGTTAGAGCCCAACACCTCGCTCGGGTTCAGTTAGAGCCAACGCCTCGCACGTGTACGAGAGAAACGCGCATCGCTCGTCCCCCGACCTCCCACCGTAACCGGCAACTCCCCGAAATTTTCCTCCCCCTCGCTTCTACCACGGTTTTTTCCGTCATGGACGGCCCAAAGAATGTCATGCAGCTGCGTCTCCGGCCCGCCCAGGACAAAAAGCCCATTTTCTGTCATGATTTTTTGTCATAGAAGTAGGAGCCCACCACATCTATGATGATACCGGGTTTTGTCACAATTATCATCATAGAAGTGTCATATGTATGACAGAATTTTTTTCGTTCGGCCCAAAATGTCACGGATGTGTCTTTTTTTGTAGTGCTTGCGCACGAGCAAAGAATGTTTGGAGATCGATGGGTCTCATAGATATCATCAACGGAGCTGCATGTGCATATAGGTCAGGTTCCTCTGTTCTATAAGAGCTCTTGTGTCGATAGAATAATGAGTCATCGGGTCTAGGACATGTTAGCCTGAAGGAATTCATTATTGAGACTATCAAGACGACTACATGTGAGCACAAGAGATTTTGTGGATATGCTCCCTACATCTAGCTGCTTATCAATCCCAAATTTGGTGAAGATGTGTTCTTGCTAGATTGTGTGCATGAGCCTTCCAGAGTTGAAGTAGAGGATAACATAATCATTTTGGATCCCAACAACACCCTAGTAGATGTTTAAGCTAGAGAAGTTGCCAGACTGCAAACATGTGGACCACCCCTAAAGCTTCTATTCAACCTCCAATTCTAGTCCCCAAGACATGGTGATCATATTTCAAACTTGTTCAAAAGCTCCTCGGAGGATTGAGGGCATGCCTAGCTAACCTCGCCAAGAACCAAGAGAGCTTACATGCGAGAATGTTGATAAAGACACAAGTTCACATCATAAACAACAAGATTGATGAATTGGTTGTTGAGGTCAAAGAGCTGAGAGCAGTGTTTATGTCAGGGGAGAATGAGCACAATGATTATAAATTTGCAGATGGATGTGAGACGACAAATCAATTTGTGGTTCAAGCCAGGACCACTACTCCAGTTGCTTCTCCACCTCCTGATTCACCAACCACCTCCTCAGTCGCCGCCGGAGACATTGCAGATAGATTCTTTCAACTCCCTCAGGTGCTTACACCAAGCCTTCATCATCGTCGTCCATCGATCTAGCTTAGTCTTGAGTGCCGACAAGACTCTCAATTTTCATTTTGGTATCATGGCGCTAAAGGGGGAGAGAAGTCATAGATCTTAGACTAGCTTCGAGTAAGAGTTTGAGAGTGTTTGAGTCATTTTGCGGAGTTACATCGCTTGCTACTTCATTTGAATCTTATGTGATGTAAATCTTACTCTTATGTGGTAATCTATACTCGTATGCTACTGCACATGCTACCCATTCATGCTTTAGTGCATATCTGAGGCCATTGACATGTTCTTTTTGGTGTATGCACTTTATATTTCATCTATATCTTGTTGATGCGCTCCATGCTTAAACCAGGTTCCATGTGTTATATAAGAGTTTATCATGTACCTAATCCATTTCGCATTTGCATTCAAACACAAAATTTAAATAATGCACAAATTAGGGGAACTCTTGTATACCACATGCTTCTAAAGGCATCTCATGATTATCTCCACTGTTGAATCTTTGACCTATGTTGTTACCATGGGGTGAACGTGCATCTAATTCCTTACGTGGATTTTGGTAATTCATGCCAACATATTTCAATGAATCAATGCCTACATCAAGTTCGTTTCAGAAAATGTTTCTTTTAGGTACAACAAAGAAATGGAAGGTGACCCCTAAAAATGCTTAAGGCGAGTGTTGGACAAGCCAAATGCTTCTACATTTTCATTATAGTGATCCAGGATCACATTGAGTCCATAGGCATGCTGATATTATTAAAAGGGGATGAAGATGTGATAACAAGTCTCTATCTCCATGTGCTTAAAGACCTAGCTGCAAAAATCCTCAAAATCATTCAAATATTCAACTATGACTACCTAGTTCCATTTAACTTGGAGTTGTTGGAGCTCTTTTGGTCTGAACCACTGAGTCATTGCAGATATAGCCTTTGTACAAACCCCAGTCACAACAGAGACTCCACCTATTCCATTCGGAACCACCGAAGCACTTGGTAAACCTTCTATAACCAAGTTGGAACTTCCGAGCAAAACCAGCCAGAACTTCCGACGCGATAACAGAGAGTGTGCCACTTTCGAAGTGTTCAACTCGGAGCCACCGATCAATTTCAGTCGGGCTAACCGATGCTTCTGAAATTTGCTAGCTTTGTTCACATTGGAGTCGTCATTCCAGTGGAGTCTCCGAGATGTGCAATAAAGTTGGTAAAAGTCAGATTTTTGGTCTAGCATATATATACCTCCCAGCTATCCCACATATGTATCTCGAACCAAACTCCACTCCCATCATATATTCTAAGAGAGAACTCATCCTCCTTATGCTAGTTTCAAAGGGTGGAACCAAACCATTTGTGATCTAATCCCCTCTTGCTTTCCACTCCTACTTATCCAAATCCAAAAACACATCTTGAGAGATTATGTTTTGAAGCACAAGAGTAAGGAGTTCATCATCAAGCAACCTCCATCTTTTTTACCTTTAGAGGGTGTGCCCCTTCTATATTGGCTAGGTGTTGGTTAGAAGTATTCAAAGTTTGTGAAGAACGCAAGAAGTTTGTAAGGGCTTGGAGATCATCTACTTCATGGAGATCTACCCCAGTGAGGTATGTTCTTCATGGGTGTACGTCATGGTTGAATAGGTGTGGTGGTTGCTCCTTCCTGGGTGAGTCCTTCATGGAATTTCACAACCAGGATCCCTGTGAGTTTTAGATCTTTCGTGGATGGAAGGCTCCATCATCATGGAAGTAAGATAGCGTCGACTATTTGAACCACTGGAAAATCTTCACCGAGCCAATTGTGTTTGTGATTCTCTCAACTCTACCTCCTTTACTTTGCACTTGCATGTCTTTACTTTTCGTTGCCTATACTCTAGACTTGCAAGTGTATGGTGTTCATCAACACTACTCTTAATAAAGCATAAAACAATCCAGATAATTAAATTTGGGAAAACAGTCCCTTATTGTGTTTATAGTCTATTCACCCCCTTTATAGATTCTTATCAATTCTACAAACTCCTTACTCCTAGTCCAAAAGAAAATTGTAAAACCTGTGTGGAAACTTGGTGCCTAATAACCCACAATAGGGGATATTGTAGCCTCTTTCGATAAGTAAGAGTGTCGAACCCAACAAGGAGCTAAAGGTAGAACAAATATTTTCTCTCAAGTCCTATCTGCCACTGATACGACTCTACGCACGCTTAGTGTTTGCTTTACCTAGAACAAGTATGAAACTAGAAGTACTTTGTAGGTGTTGTTGGATACGTTTGCAAGATAATAAATAGCACGTAAATAAAAAGTAGGGGCTGTTTAGATAAAGAAGCAACAAAGTAAATATAGCGAGTGTGGAAAAGTGGTGGTAGGAGTTGTAAAATTGTCCCTAAGAAATTAACTACATTACTAGACCGGTAATCACTATTGCAATTCTATTTGAGGGAGAGGCATAAGCTAACATACTTTCTCTTCTTGGATCATATGCACTTATGATTGGAACTCTAGCAAGCATCCGCAACTACTAAAGATCATTAAGGTAAAACCCAACCATAGCATTAAAGTATCAAGTCCCCTTTATCCCATACGCAAACAACCTACTTACTCGGGTATGTGCTTCTGTCGCTCACGCCACCCACCATAAGCAAATGATGAACATATTGCAAACCCTACAGCGGGAATCCCTCACGCTTGCGCGACACGGAGGGCACAATAGGACAACACCAATAATAAAACATGCAACTCAAACCAATCATAGCAATTCATCAATCACCGATAGGACAATGAAAATCTACTCAGACATCATAGGATGGCAACACATCATTGGATAATAATATGAAGCATAAAGCACCATGTTCAAGTAGAGGGTACAACGGGTTGCGGGAGAGTGGACCGCTGTAGATAGAAGGGGGAAGGTGATGGAGATGTTGGTGAAGATGCCGGAGGTGTTGGTGAAGATCGCGGTGATGATGATGGCCCCCGACAGCGCTCCGGCGCCACCGGAAGCAAGGGGGAGAGATCCCCCCTTCTTTTTCTTCTTCCTTGACCTTCTCCCTAGATGGGAGAAGGGTTTCCCCTCTAGTCCTTGGCTCCCATGGCTTGGGAGGGGCGAGAGCCCCTCCGAGATTGGATCCGTCTCTCTGTCTCTCTCTGTTTCTGCATTCTTCGATTCTGCCCTTTCACCATTTCTTTTATATCCGGAGATCCGTAACTCCGATTGGGGTGAATCTTCTGCCCAGATTTTTATCATAAAATTAGCTTTCTTGCGGCAAAATAAGAGCGTCAACCGCCTTACGGGGTGCCCACGAGGGTCCAGGGCACGCCTACCCCTTGGGGGGCGCCCCCTGTCTCGTGGGCCCCTCGGGCACCGTCTCGTGTTGATTCTTCTTCCCAAAAATCACAAATATTCCAAAATAATTCACTGTCCGTTTTTATCCCGTTTAGACTCAGTTTGATATTGGGTTTCTGCGAAACATAAAACATGCAACAAACAGGAACTGGCACTGGGCACTGGATCAATATGTTAGCCCCAAAAATAGTATAAAAAGTTACCAAAAGTATATGAAAGTTGAATAATATTGGCATGGAACAATCAAAAATTATAGATACGACGGAAACGTGTCAGCATCCCCAAGCTTAATTCCTGCTCGTCCTCGAGTAGGTAAATGATAAAAAAGATAATTTTTTATGTGGAATGCTACCTAGCATAATCTTGATCATATGTCTAATCATGGCATGAATATTAAGACACGAGTGATTCAAAGCAATAGTCTATCATTTGACATAAAAAAACAATACTTTGAGCGTACCAATAAAGCAATCATGTCTTTTCAAAACAACATGGCCAAAGAAAGTTATCCCTACAAAATCATATAGTCTGATTGTTGCTCTATCTTCATCACACAAAGTATTTAATCATGCACAACCCCGATGACAAGCCAAGCAATTGTTTCATACTTTAATAATCTCAAACTTTTTCAACTTTCACGCAATACATGAGTGTGAGCCATGGACATAACACTATAGGTGGAATAGAAAATGATGGTGGGGGTTATATGGAGAAGACAAAAAGGGAGAAAGTCTCACATCGACGCGACTAATCAACGGGCTATGGAGATGCCCATCAATTGATGTCAATGTGAGGAGTAGGGATTGCCATGCAACGGATGCACTAAGAGCTATAAGTGTATGAAAGCCCAAACTGAAAACTAAGTGGGTGTGCATCCAACTGGCTTTCTCATGAAGACCTCGGGCATTTGAGGAAGCCCATCATCAGAATATACAAGCCAAGTTCTATAATGAAAATTCCCACTAGTATATGAAAGTGACAATATAGGAGACTCTCTATATGAAGAACATGGTGCTACTCTGAAGCACAAGTGTGGTAAAAGGATAGTAACATTGCCCCTTCTCTTTTTTTCTCTCATTTTTTTATTTTCTCTTTTTTTGGATGGGCTTCTTTGGCCCCCATTCTTATTTGGCTTCTTTGGCCTTTTTTTCATTAAGTACGGAGTCTCATCCCGACTTGTGGGGGAATCATAATCTCCATCATCCTTTCCTCACTGGGGCAATGCTCTAATAATGATGATCATCACACTTTTATTTACTTACAACTCAATATTACAACTCGATATCTAGAACAAAGATATGACTCTATATGAATGCCTCCGGTGGTGTACCGGGATGTGCAATGATCTAGCGTAGCAATGACATCAAAACGGACAAGCCATAAAAACATCATGCTAGCTATCTTACGATCATGCAAAGCAATATGACAATGAATGCTCAAGTCATGTATATGATGATGATGGAAGTTGCATGGCAATATATCTCGGAATGGCTATGGAAATGCCATGATAGGTAGGTATGGTGACTGTTTTGAGGAAGATATAAGGAGGCTTATGTGTGATAGAGCGTATCGTATCACGGGGTTTGGATGCACCGGCGAAGTTTGCACCAACTCACGAGGTGAGAAAGGGCAATGCACGATACCGAAGAGGCTAGCAATGATGGAAGGGTGAGAGTGCGTATAATCCATGGACTCAACATTAGTCATAAATAACTCATATACTTATTGCAAAAAATCTACAAGCCATTGAAAACAAAGTACTACATGCATGCTCCTAGGGGGATAGATTGGTAGGAAAAGACCATCGCTCGTCCTCGATCGCCACTCATAAGGAAGACAATAAATAAATAAAATTGTGCTCCAACTTCATCACAAAGCGGTTCACCATACGTGCATGCTACAGGAATCACAAACCTCAACACAAGTATTTCTACTAATCCACAGTCGCCCACTAGCATGACTCTAATATCACCACCTTTATATCGCAAAACTATTGCAAGGAATCAAACATATCATATTCAGCGATCTACAAGTTTATGTAAGATTTTATGACTAACCATGTGAATGACCAATTCCTGTCATCTCTCTAAATTGATATAAGTGAAGCAAGAGAGTTTAATTCTTTCTATAAAAGATATGCCCACGCTCTAACAAATATAAGTGAAGCAAAAGAGCATTCTATAAATGGCGGTTTTCTATGTAAAGAGAAACAGTCCATCCAAACTTCAAATGATATAAGTGAAGCACATGAAGCATTCTATAAAGCCATACTCAAAAGATATAAGTGAAGTGCAATGAGCATTCTATAAATCAACCAAGGACTATCTCATACCAGCACGGTGCATAAAAGAAAAGTGAAAACTAAATGCAAAAGACGCTCCAAGACTTGCACATATCGCATGAACGAAACGAATATGAAAACATACCGATACTTGTTGAAGAAAGAGGGGATGCCTTCCGGGGAATCCCCAAGCTTAGACGCTTGAGTATCCTTGAATATTTACTTGGGGTGCCTTGTGCATCCTCAAGCTTGAGCTCTTGCTTCTCTTCCTTTTCCTCATATCGAGACCTCCTCGATCAAACACTTCATCCACACAAAACTTCAACAGAAAACTCGGTAAGATCCGTTAGTATAATAAAGCAAATGACTACTCCAAGTACTGTAGCAAACCAATTCATATTTTGTTTTTGCATTATGTCTACTGTAATATAACTTTTTCATGGCTTAATCCACATATAGAAATTGATAAATTCATCAAAACAAGCAAACTATGCATCAAAAACAGAATCTGTCAAAAACAGAACAATCTATAGCAATCTGAACATTCACCATACTTCTGGTACCCCAAAAATTCTACCAAAATTAGGAAAAATAAACAAGTTGTACAGCAAGACAATGCAAAAAAGAATCAGAACCATTTGACGTTCCAGTAAAAAAATGTAAAATCACGCACTACAGCCAACGTTTCTGTCCTGCACCGTACAAACCAATAAGCATTGTAAACATCCTAAAGGCAAAGCTTAGCACATTATTTTTATAATATAATGGAATTGTACAAGGGGATAATTATTTTTGATGAAAAGTTTCTGTAATTAAGATTCACAAAGTTTCTGTGAGCATGAACAAAGTTCAAGGAGCTCTCCCACTTTAACAATGCTTGTCTCTCTCACTTTCACTTTCCTTTTTGAAAAGTTTTGGGTTCCCCTCTTTATTTTTTTTGTTTTTAGACTATATAAAAGCACTCAACAGAAATAAATGACTCTCTAAAACTTCTGGGTTGTCTCCCTGGCAGCGCTTTCTTTAAAGCCATTAAGTTAGGCATAAAGTGCTCAAGTAATGAATCCACCCGGATCCCAAGGTATATCAAAGCCAATTTTAATTAGCAATGATTTGTGATTTAGTAGTGAGTACAAAATAACATAAATCATGCAACAACGAAGTCTAACTCTCTTCCTATGCATCGGCATGTCATAAAAGAACAATTCATGCACACCAAGTAAAGGCCAATGCATAGTATAAGCAGTTTCTTGCAATTTCATAGTGTGGGAAGCATAGAGAGGTGGAGATATAGTTCCTCTCTCATAATAATTGCAAGTAGGAGCAGCAAGCACATGCATATTATATCTATCAAAATTATCATGTGCAATGATAAAAGGCAACCCATCAATATAATCCTTAATAAGCACAAACTTCTCTAATATAATGTAGTTTGGAGAATTCAAAAATATAATAGGACTATCATGCGTGGGTGCAGTAGCAACAATTTAATGTTTAACATAAGGAACTATAGCAAGTTCATCTCCATAAGCATAATTCATATTGGCATCTTGGCCACAAGCATAGCAAGCATCATCAAAAAGGGATATTTCAAGAGAATCAACGGGATCATAGCAATCATCATAGCAATCATCCTTCGGTAAGCACGAAGGGGAATTAAACAATGTATGAGTTGAAGACTTACTCTCATTAGAAGGTGGGCACGGGTAGCTAATCCGCTCTTCCTCCTTTTGTTCTTCGCTCTCCTCATCATCTTTTTCATCCAATGAGCTCACAGTTTCATCAATTTCTTCTTCCATAGACTCCTGCAAAATATTAATCTCTTCTTGGACAGCGGAGAAGTCCTCAATATATAGTTTAACATAGGCATTAGAAGCATAATTATCATAACAATATTCAAGTATGGCAAAATTTTCAGATTTGTAGAGAGTAGCATCATACTTTTCAATTAAAGAAGCAATTTCATAAGCACCCTTAAAAGCAACAAATTCTTCAACTTGTTGAACATCATAGTAATTATAAACACCCTTAGCATATGAAGATTTCCATTATCAATAAACTCACACTGGTAGGGAAGGTGTTTCTTAGGGTTTTCAGAACAACAAGTAACATCATATATTTCACATAAATTCCAAGCATAGCATTGCAAACAATGAATTTGATCCAGTAAAGTAAATATAGATAAAGAAGCAATAAAGTAAATATAGCGAGTGCGGAAAAGTGGTGGTAGGAGTTATGAAATTGTCCCTAAGCAATTGACTATGTTACTAGACCGGTAATCACTATTGCAATTTTATTTGAGGGAGAGGCATAAGCTAACATACTTTCTCTTCTTGGATCATATGCACTTATGATTGGAACTCTAGCAAGCATCCACAACCACTAAAGATCATTAAGGTAAAACCCAACCATAGCATTAAAGTATCAAGTCCCCTTTATCCCATACGCGAACGACCTACTTACTCAGGTCTGTGCTTCTGTCACTCATGCCACCCACTATAAGCAAATCATGAACATATTGCAAACCCTACAGTGGGAATCCCTCATGCTTGCACGACATGGAGGGCACAATAGGACATCACCAATAATAAAACATGCAACTCAAACCAATCATAGCAATTCATCATTCACCGATAGGACAATGAAAATCTACTCACACATCATAGGATGGCGACACATCATTGGATAATAATATGAAGCATAAAGCACCATGTTCAAGTAGAGGGTACATCGGGTTGCGGGAGAGTGGACCACTGTAGATAGAAGGGGGAAGGTGATGGAGATGTTGGTGAAGATGGTGGAGGTGTTGGTGAAGATCGCGGTGATGATAATGGCCCCCGGCAGCGCTCCGGCGCCACCGGAAGCAAGGGGGAGAGAGCCCCCCTTCTTCTTCTTCTTCCTTGACCTTCTCCCTAGGTGGGAGAAGGGTTTCCCCTCTGGTCCTTGGCTCCCATGGCTTGGGAGGGGCGAGAGCCCCTCCGAGATTAGATCTGTCTCTCTTCCTCTCTTTGTTTCTGTGTTCTTCGATTCTGCCCTTTCACCGTTTTTTTATATCCGGAGATCCGTAACTCCGATTGGGGTGAATCTTTCGCCCAGATTTTTCTCATAAAATTAGCTTTCTTGCGGCAAAAGAAGAGCGTCAACCCCTTACGGGGTGCCCACAAGGGTCCAGGGCGCGCCCCCCTATCTCGTGGGCCCCTCGGGCACCGTCTCGCGTTGATTCTTCTTCCCAAAAATCACAAAAATTCCAAGATAATTATTTGTCCGTTTTTATCCCGTATGGACTCTATTTGATATTGGGTTTCTGCGAAACATAAAACATGCAACAAACATGAACTGACACTGGGCACTGGATCAATATGTTAGTCCCAACAATTGTATAAAAAGTTACCAAAAGTATATGAAAGTTGAATAATATTGGCATGAAACAATCAAAAATTATAGATACGACAGAGACGTATCGTGCCAACTTAGAATGGCTACGCATACAACTTCGTATGGCTATCGTGCAACTTCCGCTAGTACTACTCGCAGAACGAGACGAGATTCCAGGAACCTAGCTGTGGATGTCCAACTTCGCCAACGAACTCAACATGTGTGTGTGTGTGTGCGCACACACACACAGCTTGGCTGCATTGCGGGCTAACTCAACATCCATGTGTGTGTGTGCAACTTCTGTATACTCACGCACACCCCCATCTGGCTGAAATGTGCATATTTGTCGTGTGTGTGTGTGTGTGTCCACGCGCGCAACTTCTATGTCTAGGCAGCTAACTGCCGAATATGTAGGAGCAAAAAATCAATTTCAAGCTAACACCCCTCGCCCCACATGACTCAGGCGTCGCCATCTCCCTCAAACGCATTAGCACGCCCGTGTTCCCACCACCTCACCTCGTCCCCTACCTCCCCCTCACGCCCAAACCACCACCCGAATCGCCAACCACCGTTGCATGCTGCAAGGGTGTCTCGCCGCTGAAAAGCAAATTGCGCCGGTGCCGCCACGAACCCCCTTGGTACAACTGCACCACCCTCACCCCGCGTCGTCGCCCCGGAAAATGTCCCCAAGCTCAACCCCATGGTCCATGGAGATGGTGTGAGAAAATTGGGAGGAAGAGAAAGTAGAAGGGATGGGACGACTGCGGCGTACTTGCACTGGCGAGGAGCAGAAGATCCGGTGGGACTGTTGCCGCCGCCTCCTCCGGCCCTTCGGTTTCACAAGAGAAAATGGGGGAGAGAGTAACGCAGATTTCTAAACTGAACACCCATCCACCACCCCATGACGATTTGCTACAGAACCACCCCTCGCACATTGCTAGAGACTGATCGGTGGGCCCATCCGCCTTGGATTGAGACGATCGCTCTCGAGCCCATTCGCCTTGGACTCACAACACACTCAATCATGTGGCACATGGCGTTCGAGGAGGGATCAGTACAAGATCATGCGGCCAGGAGGTGCGTGTGGTCTAGAACTCGAGACGGCAAAAAAGTGGAGCTGCATGTTTCCAGCATTTGGGTACTTATCATTTTACGAAATAAACATCGCAAACAAGTAGTAGTACCTCCGTCTCAAAAAATATAAGATGTTTCTATAGGCTAGTTTAAAATGATGACCTTTTTTATCACGGGAGCAACACTGTTGTGGCCTTCTGGGGCCGAGAGCGTGAGATCTCCGCACTCTCCCTGCTGTCTACTCGTATTTATTTACAGGCAAAAGATCACGATTTCTTAATTTAACAATTCAAGCAATAAAGTATACGTGTTCTCCATCCATGGTCAAGATCCACCTCCTCTCTCCAAACGTCCCGTCCCGTACGTTCTTTTCCTCTTCGTCTCCCGAGCACCTACCCCAACCCCAACCCCAATCCCCATCCCACCCGATGCGCCTCTGAACTAGTACCACTCCAGTCAAGTGTCCCCGTGGAGCCTCCGTCTCCGTGCCCTACAGCTGCCGCCGTGCCGTCGCTCGACGCCGACGCCGACGCCTCACGCCGAACGCCCCCAACCCCCTCCTCGCGGGCCGCCGCCGCCGCCGTCCCCGTTCCACCTCGCGGCGTCCCTGCCGCCTCCGCCCGCCCGCCGCTTCGGCCATTGTCCTCTGAGGTATGCGCATTTTGCCATCCAGTGATTGGCCAGACCCCATTGACCTCTAGACATTTTCGGCGCACCATCTAGATCCAGACCTTGCACTCTCGTCGCTTTCACTGTACTGCATTTGTTTATTTATTATTACGTGAGATTGGATTTTATTCGGCTCACCGGATTCCCTTTGAAACGATGCGTCCCTGCGCGGCTGCTGGATTTGTGGCGTCGAGGGTTTGAGGTCTGAAGCGGCGCCGCATCTCATACTAGCTTTTGTTGGCATCACAGATTTCGGTCTTGGAGGACGAGGAGTGACAGAAGCGAAATGGAGACGAATGAGAAGAACGCCGCCGATTTGGAGGAGAAGAACCAGCCCAGCGGGCACAGCCAGCAGCCGAGCTTCCACGGACCGGGGTTCTCGCTCTCGCCGGAAGCTCAGATGGATTCTTCCAGCAGTGCGCTGGCCGCCATGGGGAATCCGTTCCCTCCTGGCTTATGGAACCCACCTGGCCAGAACTTCGGGTTGGGGGAGACCAACACGAACGCTATGCTGAATGGACACCAGTTCTCCTCGTTTTTGGGGATGCTGTCAGCAGCGACGCCCGCATATCCCGGCGCCCAGTCGGGGTTCATGGATTGCGGAACAGGGTTTCCTGGCTTAAGTGCAAACAGTCTTGGAGCCATGATGGATCACCCTTTTTCCAGGAACCCTCCTATGGGTAGTTTCCAAAACGATATTGAGACGTCTAGGGAGATGAATGTGGACGAAGGTTGCAAGGATGCATTATTGACTGGTGATAGGCAGCAAGGAGATACCGAGAGTTCACATGGTGTTGATGCCTCTAGCAAGGAGTTAAGCAAGCCGGAGTGCAGTGGTGGTGCTGGTCAGGATGAAGGGCCTAGTGTCTCTTGTCCCAAGAAGAGGAAAAGACCAAGCCAGGTACTTGTTTAATCCTCCCTGTTATATAGCTGAATTTGTGTCGATTTCGATGGAACTTAGAATATGGTTTTCTCACGAAGGATCGTGGGGTGAAGAATGTACAAGAAGGAAGCCAGCAATTGGCAACTCTGGCTGCAAAGCAGGAGAAAGATGATGATGACAAAGATGAACCAAAGAGGCCTATTGGGACATCCAGAAAGTCCAACGGTAAGCAAACTGAGGATAAATCTGATGCGCCAAAGGAAGATTACATTCATATAAGAGCTCGAAGTGGCCAGGCTACAAACAGCCATAGTCTTGCAGAAAGGGTAAGTCCCGAGTTATCTTCCCTGAACTACTTTTATCGAATGTGGTATTTCTAGCTATTTAGCTTCAGTGTTATTTGTTTACAATACAGGTTCGGAGGGAAAAGATTAGTGAAAGGATGAAATTTCTTCAGGACCTTGTTCCTGGTTGTAGTAAAGTAAGCACTTCTTAACTATCTCCACATTATTGCCATAGAAAAACTTACTTGCATGCTAAATGAGGAAGTCAGCACTTCTTAGCTGTATATTATCTCCACAATTCACATTATTGCCATTCGCTATTTTCACAAGCAAAATTGTATACCAGGTCATTGGCAAAGCCGTTATGCTGGATGAGATAATCAATTATGTTCAATCATTACAGCGGCAAGTTGAGGTATGATGTCCGCAAAACTTGTAACATTGTTTGCAGCTTTTGCTCTTTGCTGTAATGTGAATTTATTGACCCTGTATGTGCATATTGGGCAGTTTTTGTCAATGAAACTTTCAGCTGTCAATCCAGCGCTA
>NC_041393.1:149363427-149372694 GCF_002162155.2 Triticum dicoccoides
CGGCCAGATATTTATAGTTAATTAAATTTCTTTTGTTTTCCTTGTGCTGATATATGTTCCATACATACAGTTATTTCAGTCTCAAGGAACTGCATCGTCTACCTTTGGCTTCTTACCAGACATTGGCCATCAATTTTTGCATCCACCAAAACATTCTCAAGCTGCGTTGCACAGCATCGTAAATCCTGCCGATGCATTTGGAAGAGTAACAAATGCTCCGGTAGGATGTACATTCAAAGAGGCCACACATCAGGTTTGTCCCATCACTTATTGTGCCTATGTTTCTCATTTTAAGCCCTTCAAAACAAATGCTAGATTGATGGACATCAATAGGAAAGGGCAGTACCTGGTAGATTTCCAATAGACCTACCACAGTTCTGTATTGTGTGGTAGTACATGCACATGCATTACTAGTTCATTACAACTTATATTGAAAAGAGAGTACCTTCTAGATTTCCTTTAGGCCTAGTGCAGTTCTGTATTATGTGGTAGCTCCAGAATTACTAGTTCATCACTAGTCTTTTTGTTTATTTCGATCAGATTTATCCTCTTATGACTTGAGCATATTGCACAGGTGCCCAATAGTTTTGATGGAGAGTTCCACAACGTAATCGGGATGCCTTTTACCCTTTTTAACGACCAAGAATCAAATGGTAAACCATGAGCAATAGATTCCGCAACCGAAGTAAGAGATCATAACGGCCATGAGATTTCAACAGAACAACATGTGAGCTTGTTGACACTGTTCTACCAGCTCGCATTTGAGCACTGAAGTATAGTCGTCCAAATTGCTTAATTGTTGATTTCCCAATACTGGAATCAGCACTTGATGTCCTATAGAGGCCCTTTCCTCAGTTGTGCCATCTGCTATTGGAGGAAGCTGGAGATCCGACCGTCAGGACGTCCACATGGAGATTTCAAGCATTACATTCTCCTCTGAAAATTTACGTGTATAACTATTGGTGATTCAACAATCTTTGCATCATGATGGTGAGTTCCATTTTGCCAGAAGGTGGCCGTATCTGGGTACCATCTAGTTCAGACCCAGTAATATTGTAAAATGCTCTCTTTCCGCAAGACACTCCGCGGTATAATATAACAGCTTTCAATTTGTTAGTTGCTAGTATTGTGACTGAGAGTGAAAGAAGATTCTTTGTTGTACTTCTATGGTTGCATATGCAACCATATAGAACTGTGTACTGGTTTTCGATTTCTTGAGAATAAATGGGGCCTGAGAAAGGGCCTATTTTCAGCGCGTGATTATGTGTGGAAGAAACAGCGAAGACATCTCTTCTTCTAGAATTCCAAAAGAAACTGTAGGCACTTGTGTGATTTCCATCGTGATCGCCTCATCTGAAATTGGATAGTCAATGAAAGCATGCAGGAAACTGCGAATCTCGTTTCGTCGAATTTACTCAACAAGGGAGTAGTTCTGAAGCTAGTTTCAAGTGAGCACAATATCTCAAACCGCATCTATCTGAAAAATATCTCAAATGAGTCCCGCAACTTGTGCTGGATACATACAATTTTGCAGTACATCTTTTCAGAGAAAAACCCAAACCAACCAAGACAATCTTATGTTAACGAATATCATCAAAGCCTAGCCTTAATTACACCCTAAGAAGACAAAACAAGAAGGAAAAACTATACATATCCATACCCACTATGACACTTTAGTTACATTGCATCTGCAGAAACTCCTTTTTACCTCGTTTTCTCTTTGTAATCTAGTTACACCAAAACAATGCACCAGCTGATGGATGGTATGAAGCCAAGAAGACGGCAAAGGGATGTTTTGCTACAGCTCGACGGACATGTAGGTGGCCGAGTAGTCCGGCATCCGGTGCAGGCTCCGGAGCACGCTCTCGGCGACCTGCTTGGTGGCGGTGTCGCCCTTGTGGAAGGCGCCAACCAGCGCGCTCGGCAGGGCGCGGTCCGAGGTCACCTCCTTGACGCACCGGTCGCCGCCGTTCTCGAGGAAGCTCTCCAGGGCCCAGAAGCACCGCCGCAGCACCGCGCCGCTGCCCTGCTCGTCGTTGCGGTGCTGCCGCACGAGTCGCAGAATATGCCGCGGCGTGTCGTGCTCTGTGAGCACAGCCACGCCGCCCACCACGTCCACGCCTTCGTCCATGAGCGTGCAGAGCGCGCCCAGCGCGGCCTCGACCACATGGCTGTTCTCGTTGCTCTCCAGGACGCCGAGGAGGCACTCGACCGTGCCGGCCTCCACCAGGCAAAACGTGGCAGCCGGAGAGCACACACCACGGTGCACGGGGCAGAGACGGCCGTGTGCAGGTGGTTTCTGGTTGTCGTGCACCCGGCCGGTGCGCAGGCGCCGGAGAATGTTCTTCTTGGGCTGCTGTTCCTCTGACGGAGGCTTCGAGCGGTTCGCTGACTGCTGGCTGAGGTTCTCGAGGCCGACCGCCGCGAGCCGCTGCACCTCATCGCTGCCTGACGACCGGACCAGCAGATCGGTGAGCACCGAGGTGAAGTTATGGTCCATGGCTGCCATGAGCACATCCTGATCGTGCAGCGTCGTTGTTAGCCGGACGAGCGAGCCCACGAGGCCCTCCAAGTATGGCTTCGCATGGCGGCTCGCCCGCATCCCGCCACGCTGCATCTCCTCTATCTTGGCCAGCATGGTCGGTACTGCGTTCTGGTGCAGCAGCGCGAGGTTGAGTGTCAGATGCTGATAGGGCAGCTTTGACAGGAGCGTCGCAGAAACGGCATGCCGCTCTGTGATCCGCCCCAACTGGCTGATGCTCCTGATCAGCCTGCCCAGCTGCCCAGGCACCTTGCACAGCTTCTCGGCAATGGTGTGCCCCATCTGTGGGGACAATGCAGTGAGCAGCTTTGTCGCAGCAATGCCAAGCGCCTCGCTAGGTGAACCCATGAACTCGATCACGGTCTGGCTGCTATCTTGCTCCTTCATGACTGAGACCACCGTGGCGAGCGGCTTGGGGAGCGCGGTGAGCGCGAGCAGCACGCGCAAAATGTTGAGGTTGAGATCGTCGGGCATGGAGCACCTGAGCATGTGTGCGAAGTTGTAAACCGAGTACTTGGAGGTGATAACATGACCTTCCTTGTTGACAACAATGGCCTCTGGGTTCATGCCAGATTTGACGATGTTGGCAAGTACTGCTGCAGCCTCGGTTTTGGATCCCATGGGCTCATCATCGATTTTTCGGATGAAGAGCGCCTCAACCATGACTGGAACAGCGCCTGCGTCCACAAGTGTCTTGCCGTTGGGCTGGTGAGAAGATATTTGGACCAGGACATCAAGCGCCGCCTTGCAGATACTAGCATTGCCGCTGTGCACCATCTTGATAAGTATCTCCGATGCGCTCCCGGCAATGTTGATGGTCATCTCCTGCTTCTGAACTAGTTCGCCGAGGTAACCCACCATCTCCATCTGCACATCTTCCGACCCTGTTTCATGCATATTCACGTTAGTTAGTGATGTTTGGCACGAGCGGTGCAAGTACAATGAATAGTAGAGTTTTTTTAATAGTATAGTTTTTTTTAGGAAACCCCTCAAATCAGTCACCAGTGCACGAGTTCTAATTTGAACTTACGATTAGCTCACTTGTTGCAAAACAAATTTGTACTGCCGCATTGTTAAATTGTTGAAACATGAGTAGTAACTCCCACTGTAGTAATTCTATTTTAGAAATTGTTAGGACAAAATGGGAGCTGTTCTTATTACTGCAAGGCAAATGTTTTCAGTTACTCATCCACAGTTCTGAATTTGGATTTTTTTTACAAGGAAAAAAAACTATTTTCTTTGTTTTATGTGGAAATTTTAAAAAATGGAGGAAGTCAGGTATGTTTCTGCACAGGAAAAATATATTACCTTCAACGAGATGCCTTTGGAGAGGGTCCAAGTAGCCACTTTCAGCCATGTACTTGATATTCTTTGGGCATTTCTCCAGGTTCTGGAGGACCTCTCCGGCCTTCTCTGAAGTAATCGGATCATCGGAGTTGTTGAATTTCATCGTGATCAGAATTAATATGCTTCCAGCAGTTGACCCGATGTTTTCTAACAGTAACTCTGATTTTGAAAGCTCTAGCAAGAAACAGATAGCTGCATGTCTTTCATCCGAACTACTACTAGAAAGCAGCTTTATTGTCCTTGAGACAGCCCTGGTTTTTGCTATGATTTCCTGCACGTCAAGAGGCAACATTTGAGTTGTTAATCTAAGATGCAGGACCAACACAAATTGAAACTGGACTCTACCAATAATTTAATTTCAGCATTTCATTAAGTTTCACATGGTGATTTCGAAAAATAATTTTGACATGGCCAAGCTGGGATTTCACAAAAGCTGAACATTTCAGACTTCCTTACCTTTCCTGGCTCATCTTCGACCAGCAGGCAGAGGAGCTCCAGTGAGTCACAGCGTATCAGTGCATCCTTGTGCTCTAACAGACGTGCAAGGAACTTGGTTATGCCAATCTTGTGCATCTGCTCCCTGTTCTTTCTCCTCGTCCTGGCAAGCAGCTTCAGCTCATGTATGGCTTCAAGTATCATAGCCTCCGTCCTTGCCAGTGAGAGAGCAGTACGTGCGATTCTGATCCGTGTTGCTTCATTCCTCATAATCCATTCCGCGATTGTGCTCTTGAGTGGAACATTAGTCCTCAGAGTCTTGCTCTGCATCGCAATTTTCGTAACCGGGCAGATCACAGGTTCAGAATCATCCGTTAAACTGTCAAAGTACTCCTCAATGGTTCTCCTGTCATATGTTACTCCGCTTTCGGTAGTCACGGGATCGACCATGACCTTATTTGTGAGTGGGCAGAAGAAAGAATCATACAGCGGCTCAACATACTCTGCGACTTCAGGGAGTGAACTGAACGACTGCCCACCGAACTCGTGAGACTCATGGTACATTCCCTGCAGGAAGTCTACCAACCTTGGCATGTCGCCGTCGTGCAGTGCTCTTCTCTTGGGCCTATCATTTGCCACAACTATCGTCATGTCGCCCTCAGAATAGCCATCACAGGAACGCTGATCATTAGGATGCTGCCCGTTTGCAGTGACCTGAAGGTGCGTGCCGGCTGCTGCATCCGCACACCTGTTGCTACCAAATGCTGAAGCGGGTATCCGGCCGAGCTCATGACCGATGTTCTTTATCACATTTTCAAGGTCCTCGGTTATGCTCTGGAGGTCTTCATCCATGAGCTGCTGCGCGACGGCGCTGCACCTAGCGACGAGGTCCTTGGCGAGGTCGACATTGGCAGCTAGATATTCGGCTATGTGCATCACGTTGGTCGGGGAATTCTGCACCCTCTGCACCTCCAATGTCGCCGGGGGCACGCGCTGAAGACGGCTGCCTGCATCCATGAACTTCTCTTGGCCGACATCGGCGGAGGCCATTGTCGACATGACCTCAGAGATTGCCGCTATGGACTCGGCGAGTGCCGCCTTCCGGGCTTGTCCCTCACTTCTCTGAAAAACAAGTACACGTCAGGCACCCAAGCAAATGCATCCAACTCCAAAGACAGAGGGGCTGTTCTCATGGAAAATGACGGTTGAGAGTTCAGACCAGCAAACTATAAATAATTAACCGACAGATTTTATTAGATTAAAACAATCTGAAGTTGACGGGGGAATTGATTCTACAACAATCGGAGGATACGATACGGGGCTGCCACTTACCCCCAATCCCCGATTGTTGACAAAATGGTTTCAAGAAAGTGGCATCTCCCGTAAGTACTATGAACGAATAAGAATTGGAATTCGCTTTACTGAAAATAAACAGCCAAATTAAAGACTTGTACTATGAAGTGCTTGGAAACGGGGAACACGCTGGTTTTCGGGCACTCCTTGAAAGAAGATAGAAAATACCCTGAAGGGGAAGAAGAAGAAAATAACAGTTGAATTGCCCATTTGAGCACATGGAACGGCCTCGGCCGGCTTCATTTCCCCACTCCCGATGCCAAATCCACACAAAACCGCCTAAAACCCTATGATTATTTCCCCTCCCACAAGGCTTAGTAATCCCAACACAAGACGAACATAAACAAGAACAACACAGGAAGGAACTGTTTTTTCTTTCTTGAAAACCTATGCTAGTGCCTGACAGTTGACACCACCCTGAACTGAATCAAACAGCTCGTCGCCAGAAGAAGAGAAGGCGACTCAGCAACACACATACCTGCATCCAAGCCCCCTGACCCGAAGAACCGGGGCCGCCGCTTCCTCGGCCGCCCTCCTGCCCGCCCCCCGCCGTGCTGACCCGGGGAGAAGGTGGCTACCGGTGCCGCGGGAGCATTCTATCTCTCTCCTCCTCCGCTTCCTGCTCACCGCCACCGCCCCCGCGCCGTCCCAGCCCTCGAACGAACGAACGAACGAACGAACAGCGCCGCACCGCCCGGCTCAGCGCGGCAGAAGAATCGAGAGGAACAAAAATAAATTGGAGGGAGGTCGGAATGAAATGATGGGAGATGGCGCCGCGCGGGGACCCAGTCGAGTGAGGTCTAAAGCAACCTCTTCCCTGGCTGGCTCCCTGGAGATCGGTAAAGCGGCCCAGTTTTTTAACGGGTTTTCCGGTAGTGCCCCTGCCGCACTTGTTTATTGTTCATATTTGTAGATAGTGCGCCGTGGGAAGCGTACAAAGGCGTTTGACTTTGCTGGCGGTGGAGGTGGTGCCCGGCGACCGCATGCTTGGCTTGCAACGGAGACCACCACACCACATATATGCCATCTTCATTTTCTGTCCACGCAGACCTGGTATGACATGTCGACTGCGCTGCGTTCGTTCTTTGTCCATGGCGACTTGGCAACGTTAATTGCACTGAGGTTTCGGTCAGGCAAGATGGCCTGCAAATGGATAAACAGCGGTCACTTTCGGTGATGAACATGACAACTTCTTGGAAACTTTGCATGTTTTTTTGGACAATTACAGTACCATATTTCAGATGAGCTCGGTGGTGCAGCCGTGAGGGAAAGTGCAGGCGAGAGACAGCATTATGGCGGCATTTTTTGAGCTGTCGACCGCCCTGATTCATGAGTTCTTGGATCATACGCTTCCTTCTTTCTGCTCTCCGCTCCATTTGCCTCATCATGAAGGCATGGCATGGCTGCCGCATTGATGATCCCCGAATCGGTTGAACGGTGGCGGCGAAGCTCATTAAGTGAGCGCCCTAATCTAAGTAAGAACCATCATCTGTGAGAGGAGAAAGGTTTCGAGTTAGTCTTCCGATCGTGGATCTAGATATGGTTATGGTTAGGCGTTGGGCGAGGGCGCTAGCAAGTACTCCCTTTGTTCCGATTTACTCATCGTGATTTTAGTTTAAAATGAGTACTACAGTAGTACATTCCTCGCAAAAAAAAGGGGTACAGTAGTGTACATTGTGTTTGCGAGTGGAAGAAGTAAGTTATTAGGGTTAAGAAGTTGCTGAGATTTATTTAGTTGCTCCTAGATCGTGCTGGAATCATGGGATGCGTCATCGATTCACTACAGTCACTAATCTAATCATGCATGGTTATGCCCCGCAGCAAAATAACTAATCATGGCTACCAGAGTAGTACCAGCGGTACTGCTCAGGGGTGGAGGTGCGTACGATCGAGTGGTACAGTCAGTAACAAATTACAACATCTTTCAGAAAAATAACACAGTTAATGGTACTGACAACTAACCTAGCTAGTACATTGCGTACAGATAAGGACCGACGGAACTGGGCTAAATTGAATAATAATGTTCGTTGAGCTTTTCAACCTATGTAACCTAGCTCTTGAAATGTTCAATTTCATCGCAGATTCCTGAGTTAATTAACTACCGTCTCCATCGACTAATTCTACATCGTCGAGGTGCGCCTATCCTAGACACAAGAGCATGAATAAAATAGCGGTATGACGGCTGGTGCAAGACAAGAGCACATAATTTACCCGGCAAGAATGGATTAGCAAGCTACAAGCAAGGTCAGGTTACCAGTGGGCACAAAAACCTCAACTTGATTGGCACAGCGTCATTCTAACTAAGCCCCCCGGAACGATCAAGCGCGTGGAACCATTCTAAATGGAACCGCGGCGTGATGGCTACTAGTGTGCTATTCTATGATGATGATCCAGTCGACGGCGATAGCTAGCTACGGACGACTGGGACACTTGCAGCCCGATCGGGCAGGGGCAAAACCGTCCGCCAGCGTGTGGGTCGCGTCGACATGGGCGCCACCCCGGGCGGGCCGATCGCAATCCGCTTGCGTGCGTAGATATCGTCCACTGTCCAGTACAGTAGTATTTTCTTAATTTCTTGTCCGACGCGTATGAACGAGACGGACACTGTGCTGCAGGTGTGGACGGACGAAATCGCGGCAAGGACGGCGTTCGCCTGCCAGGTGAGGGCTGAGGACCGAAGAATGTCGATCTTGACCCGTTTCAGATGATCACAGCCGTAGTACCAGTATAAATATAAATGATCACAGTAGCATTTCAGTCTCGGCGGAATGGCGGTGATGCATTCACTGCGATCAGCTACAGCGGGAGGAAGAGCGGCCGCGGCAGCGGCGGACGGGACAAGAAGCTTTCCGTGTCGTGGCAGTTGGTTTAGGTGCGTGCCCTTTGGGCACGGGCAGCCTGTGGCCGGGCTCGATGAGATCGCCAACCACCGCGCGCGCGTCGGCGTGAGCGTGGGCGTGGCCCTTTTTTCCGGGCTCGGACATGCCACCGGACGGACCGCCCGGGACGTCGGTGGTGACGCGTATCTTGGCTTGGCTTCCACACCAAAGTTTTGCGCTCGATCACGCTACACTACAATGTACTCCCTCTGTAAACTAATATAAAAGTGTTTAGATCACTATTTTAGTATTCTAAACACTTTTATATTAGTTTATGGAGGGAGTACTGTATGATGATGTTAGTGTAGTGTAGCGTGGTGGGGAAGGGAAGGGTCGCGCGTGAGCACGTACGGTAGGGCTGGGTACATCGTGATCCACTGTGCAACGCAACTGTGCTCTGGAGCAAAGCGAGCGAGGGCGCACGCGGCGAACGAGAGTTGCTTTTCTTGTCTTCGGCCGCAGCGCCCATGACAACACGTACCTTACCGTGAAACTATTCACCTGACCACCTGTGGGAGAGCTTCACACGGGTTTGGGTCTCTCGGGTAAAGCGAGCCTGCCGGCAAAGACAGGTGGCTACCATTTCGCCCAGCTTTATACATAAAACAACAACCGAAAAAATACACGGCCACACAATACAAACTTATGAGGTAGTCCTGTTACAAAGCCAATACAAAGCGTGATTACACTACCAACAACGAACACCTACAG
>NC_041393.1:149372910-149373427 GCF_002162155.2 Triticum dicoccoides
TAAACTCCACGACAACGCCCTTAAGAGGGAGAACGGTGCAGTGCAGAATCTACAACGGACACAGGCCTTCACCCGGAACCCTGAAACAGAGAGAGGAACCACAACGACGTCTTCAAGAAGATTGCTACACCCTCAGGTGTTGTCGTCGTTGGTGCCAAGGCAAAGAGCTTTCGCTTGGCAACTCACCCGTGCCACTACGAGGCCGCCAAAAAGAGCGCGACGATGTCAGAACGCCAGATCCAGATCAGGACACCGCCCCTCCAAGGGAGGGGGCACGTCCGAGCTACCCGTCGCAACACCTCCCGTTGCACACACAACCGGGGAGAGGAGCCACCACCACTGAAATGATGCCCGTCGAAGAGCAACCATGCGGACTGCCATCCAGTCGTGAGATACCATGTGCTGCTCACGTCACAATGCACTCAAACACAGTAGGAAGAGCGACGACAGTCTATCTACTCCTAGCCCGACATCAGTCCCTGGGTCGGGGTAGGCGCCTCCACCATAGGACGCACCC
>NC_041393.1:149373654-149396706 GCF_002162155.2 Triticum dicoccoides
GAGCCCATGCCCAATCAAGCTCACACGATGCAAAGTTCATGGTCACGGGCACCAATCCGCGCATCAACACAACGCTAACACGACCACCACCATCGAGCATCGTACCCGCGAGGAGAGCACAAGCACCACCCCCTAGCACCTCCCGAGCCCAGCCCAACCTCTCCTACCCAAAGGACAAGCAACAACCTGGCCGACCCGAGCATGAACCCTAGATCTCAGCCTACCACTGACACACATCCAGGAGAAGGATGTCGCCACCGCTATCCCTCGCCACCTACAGACTTGTGGCAGTCACGACATTGTGGCATCTCCTGATGCGCACCACAGCTCTGCCCCAACCTAGCACCCAACGGCCAAGCAGGGGTGATCCCTCCATCGCCGGCCACCACGCCCGAGGGACCGAGCCGTGGGTGAAGGAAATATGCCCTAGAGGCAATAATAAAGTTATTATTTATTTCCTTATTTCATGATAAATGTTTATTATTCATGCTAGAATTGTATTAACCGGAAACATAATACATGTGTGAATACATAGACAAACATAGTGTCACTAGTATGCCTCTACTTGACTAGCTCGTAAATCAAAGATGGTTAAGTTTCCTAACCATGGACATGAGTTGTCATTTGATTAACGGGATCACATCATTAGGAGAATGATGTGATTGACTTGACCCATTCCGTTAGCTTAGCACTTGATCGTTTAGTATGTTGCTATTGCTTTCTTCATGACTTATACATGTTCCTATGACTATGAGATTATGCAACTCCCGTTTACCGGAGGAACACTTTGTGTGCTACCAAACATCACAACGTAATTGGGTGATTATAAAGGTGCTCTACAGGTGTCTCCGAAGGTACTTGTTGGGTTGGCGTATTTCGAGATTAGGATTTGTCACTCCGATTGTCGGAGAGGTATCTCTGAGCCCACTCGGTAATGCACATCACTATAAGTCTTGCAAACATTGTAACTAATGAGTTAGTTGCAGGATGATGTATTACGAAATGAGTAAAGAGACTTGCCGGTAACGAGATTGAACTAGGTATTGAGATACCGACGATCGAATCTTGGGCAATTAACATACCGATGACAAAGTGAACAACGTATGTTGTTATGCGGTTTGACCGATAAGGATCTTCGTAGAATATGTGGGAGCCAATATGAGCATCCAGGTTCCTCTATTGGTTATTGACCGGAGATGTGTCTCGGTCATGTCTACATAGTTCTCGAACCCGTAGGGTCCGCACGCTTAAAGTTCGATGACAGTTATATTATGAGTTTATGTGTTTTGATGTACCGAAGGTTGTTCGGAGTCCTGGATGTGATCACGGACATGACGAGGATTCTCGAAATGGTCGAGACGTAAAGATCGATATATTGGACGACTATATTCGGATTCGGAAAGGTTCCGAGTGATTCGGGTATTTTTCGAAGTACCGGAGAGTTACGGGAATTTGCCGGGGAGTATATGGGCCTTAATGGGCCATACGGGAAAGGAGAGAAAGGCCTCAAAGGGTGGCCGCACCCCTCCCCATGGACTGGTCCGAATTGGACTAGGGAGGGGGGGTGCCCCCTTCCTTCCTTCTCCTTCTCCCTTACCTTTCTCCTACTCCAACTTGGAAGGGGGGATCCTACTCCCGGTGGGAGTAGGACTCCCAGTATGGCACGCCCAAGAGAGGGTCGGCCCTCCCCTCCTCTACTCCTTTATATACAGGGAGGGGGGCACCCAATGGAGACACAACAATTGATCATTGATCTCTTAGCCGTGTGCGGTGCCCCCTCCACCATAGTCCTCCTCGATAATATCGTAGCGGTGCTTAGGCGAAGCCCTGCGTCGGTAGAACATCATCATCGTCACCACGCCGTCGTGCTGACGGAACTCTCCCTCGCACTAAAAAAAATTACACTTCCGTGATGATACGTGTTTGTCACAGTAGGTCGCGTTTTTTGTCATGCATGTACATCCATGACAAATTTATGACAGAATCAAGGTAGTCATACCTGTGCTGTCGTAGAAGTGTTCCATGACATTACCAAAATTATCATCACGGAAGTGTCCACTTCCATGACGATAAATCGCGCGTCACAGAAGTGCTTTCGTCAAGGGTGACCGACACGTGGCATCCACCGTAACGGAACGCCGTTAAGCTATCGGGTCAGGTTTTGGATCCGATAACCCGTTAACAGCCCCGACCAATGGGGATTTTCCACGTGTAAAATCATCATTGGCTCGAGGAAACACGTGTCGGCTCACCGTTGGGACAGATGTCATCCACTCATTGGACAGAAGGCGCCTATGATACATCGACACGTGGCACGGCCTAACAGAGGCCCATTCCTGTGAAAAGGCCGACCCGTTTGACTTGGTCAAAAGGTGGCGGGCCGGCCCATGTAAAGCCTGTTAACGACCTGTTCGCATATAGCCCATTTACAGCCCGCTAACCCAAGGCCTGTTACGCACTATCCGAATTAGGCCCAATAGCATCATCTGGGCCACCCAATATGATTCCAGCCCATTTTCACTTTTGGCCCATGTATGGCCCATGACGTCTTTCAGCCCATATGAGGCCCTATGTAACTCTTGGCCTATTAACGGCCCATGGTGAAACTGGCCCGTAATGAACAATGTATTAGTTTACACCCATTAACGGCCCGTGGTGAAACTGGCCCGTAATGAACAGTGTATCACTTTATACCCATTAAGGGCCCGTTATTCCGTTGGGCCGTTTCCAGCCCATGTTATCTTTTGGCCTTCTCAGAGCCCATTTATTCTTGGGATCATTTCCAGCATTAGTTTACTTACGACCCGTTACTCTCATTTTCTGCTTATGGGCCAAATTCAGCCCGTGGTTACAGTCGGCCCGTTTGTGGTCCGTTAACACGTTGGGCCGTTTTCATAGCATCATGAAATATGGCCTATTAACGATGGCCCGTTATGGTTGGCCCATGAACGGACGATTCCAACTCTAGCCCGTTTACGGCCATTATGCGGCCTCTTATTGGCCCATGTTTGGCCAAAATCGATCATATTGCCCGTATAAGGCCCATTGATGATACGGCCCGTAGAAGGCCCATTGTTTCTGCGGCCCATAGAAGGCCCACTGTTTATACGGCCCGTAGAAGGCCCACTGTTTCTACGGCCCGTAGGTCCAGTGTCACTACAGTAAATATTAGCCCATGGTTATTGTGGTCTAGTTTTAAAAAATAGGTTATTGCAGCCACTAGCAAACCGCAGAAAAAGAACTGCACTGACTACAAGCAAACAAATAAACAAGACAACAAGGAAATAAATAAGCAAGCAACTTACACTAGGCTATCACGGCTATTACACATATTACATCCACTAGGCATCAAAGTTCGCCACCAGTGCAAATATAGGGAACACAACAGCATATAAACACCGCAGCAAAACAAGTCCAGAACTGAAACCACTTCAGAAGAGTTCAAGAAACAATATCCTGGGCACCCATAATGCTGGCAAGATGCTTAGCAAGCTTATTAGCTTTCTCTTGTTTGGCGCTTAAGTCCTCCAACGCTTGCTGTTGCACCAGAAAGTATGCATCTGAATTCTGCAGGGACTTCCTCAGTCCTTCGGCTTCCTGTCGCATACCATCTGATCGATGTCTTTCAACTTGAAGTTGAGACTCAAGAAGCCGAAATGATTCAGGCAACGAGTTCGAAGAGCTGGTGCCAGCAGTGGTAGCCAGTAACTCGAACACTACATCAAGACAAGACTTTGGGGTTGTCTCAGTGTCCTCAATATAGTTTTTATCAGCTTTCTTGGAGACCAGCAGGGATGTCTCACTATCTTGAACCTTATCTGTATTACTTCCTTTACCATTGCATAACAGGTTACTCTTCTCCAATATTTTATCCGCGTTCTAAAAGAGAAACAAACAAACACATCTCAGGTTTACAATGTAGTATATGGAACTCATTTTGGTAAACCAGTTCAGTAGTAAGGTGGACAGGATAACAGCATGAAACAAACATATATCTATGTAGTATGGTCACTATATGGTCTATATCATTCTAGTTTATGTTGCCAAATCAAGATAGATACAGTTCGAATCATATCTATTTAAGACAAAGCAGCATAGACAGAATATAAGTGTGGGAAACTACACAACAATAACAACACTTGTAATGTGCATGGCATGAGAACATAACTGTTTATTCAATTGAAACTGAAATCAACATAGAGCAAGTTACAACAGCAAATAGCCAAACACGTTGAAGAATCAGGTTTAAAACATACCTGTTATGCCATTGGAGTTTCAATTGCATCCTTCAAATTTGAAATTGGTTGGTATTTGTAAATACAGTGATGCAAGAGCAAAGTAGTATGAACCATAGCTACGGAACCTGACCTGAGAACAATTCTTCTTCTGCTTTAAGCGTTGACTTCGGGTTCGGAGTGGTGGTCCTCGTGATTTGGGCACTGCAGTTGCCTTACTAACTGCTCGTGTTTGGGTGCTCTGTGGTGGAGACGGTGTTGTGTCAATGGGAACTGGGTGTCTATCTGCTGGGGTTGGGGTTAGAAGGGGTGTAGCTGGTTCTCTGTCCAACTGGGTAGGGGTACAATCTGCATGAGTGTGGGTTATGTGTGGTGGGGCTGATTCTTGGGCAAGTACAACCGTGGTAGCACGATCTTTTCTGAAAACCGTGTTTTTACTCCCACTGATACTGCCATCACTCCCTCCAATTGAAATGGCTGATAAACAAGAAAATTAATTGAATGTACAGACATTGTAAGATAGACAGGTGAAATGGATAGTAGGGAAGAAAACAGGGCATGAAATAATTCACATTTATGTTGTCTAAGCAAACAGAATAGCAGGACATAATTTCACATATATGATGGCTAATTAAACAGGATAGCATGACACAATTTCACATGTATGGTGGCTAACTAAACATGATAGGATGACATACTTCAAAATATGATGACTATGTAAACAGGATGACATGATATAACTATACGATGTGTCTATTAAAGTGGTTGGCATGCCATAAATCACAAACATGTCGTCGATGGAAACTTGATGGCATGATATAATTCACGGATAGAATGACATAATTTAAAATATGATGACTATGTAAATAGGATGAGATGATATAACTATATTATGTCTTTAGAAAATGGGTTGGCATGCCATAATTCAGATACATGCTGTCTATGTAAACATCATGGCATGACATAATTCAAATATATGATTTATATACTAAGGAAGTGAGCAGAGGGCAATTGCATATATGATGTGTCAACTAAGGAGATGGCATTCAATATTGTGTATATGATGTAAAAACTAAGCATTGCAGTACAACATATGCATTATATGAGTAATATAACCTTGCCAAGTTTGAGCATACACCTCAGGGGGATAATAGGACTGGTCATCTGCCTCTGAATCCTCCTGTGAAGAGCTATCTGTAACCAACAAGATATCTGCTTCAGCAGGTAGCATTGTCTGCTCTGAAGACCTTGTTTTCACTCTAGATTTCTCCATCACCAATTCAAATGGCTGATGCACAGGAAGATCAGTTGAATATACAAACATTGTCAACAAAAGCAATGAGAAATACAAAAAAGGACGACGTGATATAATTCACATATATGATGCTTTCCTAAACAGCATGGCATTGCATAATTCACATACATAATGCCTTGCAACAAGATAACATTGCATCATTCACATATATAATGTCTTCCAACAAGATGGCATTGCATAATTCACATATATGGTAATTAGACACTAAACAGGTGGCATTCACACAAAGCATGTCTAAACTAAGCAAATGACATAGCAATGCAAGATACCATACGCACGATATGAGTAACATAACCCTGCCAAGTTAGGGCATGCACCTCACGGGGGGAAATATGACTGGTCATCTGTCTCTGAATCCTCCTCCGAGGAGCTCTCGGTAACCAGCAAGACATGCGCTTCGTCAGATAGCATTGTCTGCTCTGAAGACCTTGTTTCCACTCCAGATTTTTTCATGACCGTGCCAAATGGCTGATGCACAGGAAGAGTAATTGAATGTACTAAAATTGTTGACAAATTTAACACATAATAAAAAATGATGGCATGATATAATTCACATATAAAATGACTGGCTAACCAGGGTGGCATTGCAAAATTCACATATATGATGCCTGGCTAGACAAGATGGCATTGCATGATTCACATATACGATAAAGAAACTAAATAGATGGCATTGACACAAAGCATGTCTAAACTAAGCAGATGACATCTTTAATGTATACAGTAAGCAATGCAAGGCACCATATGCATGACATTACCAACATCAGCATGCCAAGTTAGAGAGAAGACCTCATGGGGTATATAGGAGTGGTCTTCCCCTTCTGAATCCCCCTCAGAACAATTATCTTCCTCTTGATTACGGTCCGAAATGGGTGGAGGGGGGCTGCCTTTGCGCCCACCATGGAACGACGTCTGCATGAAATTTTATTGCTACTCAAGGCTCGTCTCTTTTGCTCTACATGATTAGTTCCATTGTGTACAATAACTGGCAATGCATAGGAAGAAAACATAGTGAGATTATGTAAGGAGTGCATGCACAAATCCAGAGTGATGGTAGAAAACTATGGATAGACCCAAAACCAATGATAGCAGGCAGATAATAGCTTTAATTAAAAAATACAGATAATGGCTCCTTTAATGTTTGTTTGCACCCAACATGAAACTCATAGTAGACACCGGAAATTAACCAGATAGTAGACAGATAGTACTGATTGCTGCCCCAATATGTACCCCACAACCATTTAAATACTCAAGTTTCAACATTAGTTTGGACCTGACTTGGAGTCTAATAGGTGAACACGATGATAATGTAGCATGTCATCATATTAAGCGACGCATAACGTAAGCAGACACGGAAGAGTGCGACCTCTCTTGCGGACCCATGTAGTCGTCAAGATCATCTGCTCAGTTGATGATGGTAATGCAGTTGTCGTGGCTGCCGGCGGCGGGGAAGAAGATCTGAGGCAGACAGTCTGGAGAGCAGATCCCTGCTGTGGTGAACCCTTCCGTCATTGGAGCAGCTGAGCTGGGGTGGAACACAGTGCCGCAGGAGCAGGACAAACCACACAAGGTTTTCTTTGACACATATCTGTAATAGAGGTAATTGAGTAAGGGCTTGTTTGAATTTTAGGATTCTAACAATGCAGGGATAGGAAATAGATAGGAATAGGATAGTAATGCACGTGCAAAATAGAGAATTTAAAAACACAGGATTTCTGCCAATCTAGGTGTTTGATTCACAATAATTGGAAGATCACAAGATGCAAAAAAGCATGGTGAGATTAAGTCAAACTACAAGAAAATGTACTGTTATAATGCTATTATGCTACTATCTCTTAGTCTTGTGCTTGATGAATAGGAATATGAAAAGGAGGAGAAGTGGAAATTAGAATTCCTACGATTTTTCTTTCAAGGAGACACTAAAGGAACAAATCCTACAGTTTTCCTTTGCTCCATTCCTTTGCACCAAATTCATGAAAAGTAGTACCATAGGAAACTTTCCAATTCCTATGTTTTTCATTCACTTTTCCTTTCAAGCACTGGCGATTCTAGTAGGCAGGCTTGAGCAAGGAAAATCCTACACTAAAAAATGTTTTTGTGCTACTTCTATTACTTTGGACCCAGGCCACTGCCATACTAGCTCAACTCCCAGGCCCATCGACAAATGTACAGCTCAAACGCGCAGAGATAAATAATGATGGCGTTCAAGAGTGTCCATCACGGATAGCTAAGTTGCCTGGTACCTCACTGCTTGTCATATAGTAGGATAAAATAATCGTATTTCCCGTTACTACGAGTGCTCAGTGGACAATATATATAACATTTAGAGTAAAAAAGAGATGCAACAAGTGTACAACCTCTTTGGCGAAGCCATGTCGATCTCAGCGTGATTGGGTTGGCCGGTGAGGATGCTTCGGCTGACTTTGCTGTCGGAGGAGGGGAAGAAGATCTTAGGAGTCTGGAGATGGAGCCCGAGGCACTGCTCCACTGTGATGGAGGGTTTCGTCGTTGGAGCAGCTCCGGTGAGTTGTACGACGCTGAGGCTGAAGCAGGACAAGAGAGACAACAAACAACGTTAACCTGAGTGGAATTCTAATAGCATCTCCAATACATGACATAAAATACATAACCACAAAGTGCTAGATGTAAAATACATCAGCCGCTCATCTCTGGACTTAACTGTCGAAACTGAACTTAACTGTCGAAACTGAACCTAACTGTCAAAACTGAATTTTGCTGTCGAAACTGAATTTTGCTGTCGAAACTGAACGCACTAGCAAGTTGAGGCTACATGTTGGTCGACTGACTTTTTCATCTCTGGCCAGTCGATTTTGCAGCCGTTGGATACGAAATCAAGGGCCTGCGGTTCATCTTCAACCTCCACCTCCCTGAGCCGCCAGCCATCACCGGCCAAACAGCAGCCCCCTGCCGCCCGCGGCCGGCGGTGCGCCGCCCCGCCCGCCCCGAAAACACTCTCCACCACCGCCCCGACCATCCCTCTAGCCCCCCCCCGTGCCGAGCTTTTTCTCCGGCGATCCCCACGCCACCGCCCCGCCACCGCCGGCGACCACCGCCCCCATCCTGAACCGTAAGATAGATAGTGGATACCTCTCCGGCGAGCCCCCCTCCCTGCTGCGGCTGGTTCTTCCTTCACCCCGGCGAGCCCACCCCTTGAAAATCGACTGACCCAAAAGTCGATTCAGTCGACTGAAGTGTAGCCAAATCGGAGCAGCATCACAAGCAATAGCAAGAGCGAGAGCAGCAGCGCGAGTAAGAGCAATAGCAAGAGCAGACTAGGTAGGGGACCGAGAGCAAGAGCAGAGCAGCAGCGCGAGCGAGAGCTAAAGCAGTAGCAGCTCCTACTGATGTGGACGTCACCGCCGAGGGAGCGACACCGTGGAGGAAGTGGCCGGCGATGCCGCCGTGGATGGAGTCACGCCGTGTCGGCTCGGTACCGAGCGCCGGCAGCACCGTGAGATCGAATCAAGAAGAAAATGCGGCGATTAGTGTACAACCTCTTTGGTGGCGCCGATTAGGCCGCAACTTAATCCGAGGAAACGGTGATGATGATGCTCTTCCGGTGGTGCAGGTGAAGACGGCGGTGTGGGAATGGAGGTGGCGCGATAGACGAGGGGAACGTCGGGGCAGCTCCTTGGAGGTGGAGGACGGGGTGACTGAACCGGTGGGACGATGAGATCGACGACGGATCCTCATCCGGTACGGTGGATGAGGGACGTCGAGGTGTTGCTGTGGACGATGTCGTCAGGGAAGAGGCTTTGGTTGGGTGGCAGATGGAGCAGGGTGTGGGGTTTCGTCGCAGGTTTTCACGGCCTAGGTGTACGAATGGGTGGGCGGATGGGATGGCAGTGGGGAACCATGGCTTAGAGACTCGCTTGTCCGAAATGTGGGGTAAGTTACGAAAGTACCCCCCACCGATTTGAGGCGGTTCTTTCGGTTCAGGGGTACCACGGGCATTTCACTTGTCAGGATTTCACAGGAGGTGGGAGTTTCCGCGCGCGTTGTAATTTCGGAATAGCAAGGCGCGGGTTGAGATGGAGGGAGTTGTCGGAGCACAACGAGACAAAGATATATCTTAAATATTTCGGGCTAATAGGGAGCGGGTTGAAGAGGCGGGAGTTTCGCAGCACGATAGACAGAGACGCTAGCTTTAATTTTTGGCATAACAAGGCGCGGCTTGAAATTTTCGGAAGAACAAGCTTAACGTGTACCCAAAAAAAGACAATTTGCACCTCAACACGCACAACACATACACAAACACCATTTAGACTAGAGTAAGGTACACGCGCATTGCACACATGAGATTTCGCAACCAAATTATGAATAAATACCACATTATAGCATGCAAGTTTTGAGTCATATATGCATGATGTAGATGTTCGTTCAATTCTTATAGTTCATTTCATTCAAAATCATCTAGTTTTTATAAGAAAGCTAATCTATTTTAAGATTCATGGAATTGTGCGTTGTAAGACATAAAGTAAAAACAAATAATGGCAAATCATGTAGAAAAACATTTGGGCAATTCTGATATGGAAGATTCTAGAACAAATAAGAAGTGCTTGTGTTTTGATGTTTATGCATTATGCTTAAGTTCAACCATGGAGTCTTCTAGATTATACATGTGACGAAATCTAGTGGAATCTAGATGATATCCAACGGCCAATAGTGCTCAAATTTGCCATCTTTGGACCATCGGATTCGCCTCATCCAACGACCATCTTTCAAAGTTAAAGTTACCCGCACATAATATAAAAAATATATAATATAATATATATACAGGGGTATAGATATAGATATGTGATGCGAAAGCAGCCCATCATCTCCAATTAGAATTGTGTGTCCATGCACGGATGCAATGCGGGCAAATGATGTCTGCCATCGGTATCTCAAATTCAAATCAGTTTGACCTTGTTCAATGTGTATACATTACAACATGCTCATTTCCAAACCACACCATGCAGATCTCCGTTATATTCATGCATGCATGAGTTTCAAACATCAAGATCTCTTATTCAAATATTTGAATTCAACTTTACATTAATTATGACCTCACCTATTCTTTTACACCCACACAGTAGTCTTCTCTTTATAATTGTACCACTAACTTTATCTTGTGCATGCATGCACACACACTACCAGTCGGCATTATCTATCGCACGCATGTAATCTTTTTCTTCAGGTCGGTCTCCCATGAAGGCACACACCCACACACATCCCCCTCTCCATCATACCGGGCATTCTTTATCTCTCACGCGTGCATGCGCAACAATTGATGTTCCTCTATGTATGTGTGTATATAGCTAGGTCTTTCATAGTTTTCCACATAGACCGATCAATCGATATATCCAGTGAGGTCTCACCCTCTTTCCCACGTCCACATCGATCAATCTATACCTCTCTATATAGGATTAACATAAATAGCTAATACACCCACATTAATTATATATCCAACGTCCCCCTCTCATCATCCATGCCTACCGCTTCATCTCTCAGACGCGTGCACAATGGCGAAGACAGGGGGCAGTAAGGGCCCTGCCCCCCCTAACATCACTATATATCGAGGCTAATATGAATGTGATCATTAGACAGTTGCTGCTAAAAAAGGTTTAATTTCATGAATTGACCCTCCTCATAAACGATTAGCAATGCTTGCCCCCCTAGCTCATTTATTTTTCATGGCTCCGCCATTGCATGCAACAGCGCACGTGTTCGCCCCCTCTCTCTAAATATCGATCTCGCACTTGTGCATTCCTTCATAGTCTCCCTCCACTCGGCCCCTCGCACCATCTTCTAGCCCCCCACCGGATTTTGCCACATGTACAATCTAGTAGACTCCATGGTTGAACTTAAGCATAATGCACAAACCTCAAAACAACAGTGGTTCTCTTTTGTTCTAGAATCTTCTGTATCATAACTGCCCAAACTTTTTTTCTAGTTGAATTGTCATTATTTGTTTTTACTTTATGCTTTACAATGCACAATTCCATGAATCATAAAATAGATTAAGGGCTTCTTTGATTCAAAGGATTCTTAAAGGAATTTTGGAGGATTCTAATCATTAGGAATTTTTCCTATCTTGGTTGTTTGGTTCGTAGGATTGTAAACCATAGGAATTTTTCCATATGATTCATTTGCACTAGATTTCATACGAAACATCTCATCCACTCAAACCTCTTTGAAATAATTCTGCGTTTTTTCTATGCACAATAAAACACTCGTACAATCCTGTAGGATTCAAGACAACATTCCACTATAATCCCATGTTTTTCCTATTCACGCGTTCTTAGCTTTTTTATAAAAACTAATTGATTTTGAATGAGATGACTATAAGAATTAAACGAAGGGCTACATCACGCATATATGACTCAGAGCTTACATGCTATAGTGTGGTATTTATTCATAATTTGGTTGCAAAATCTGATGCATGCAATGCACGTGTACCTTACTAGTACTTCGAGTATGTACAAAACACGTAAATTAGAATACCAATGGCACGCTACACAGTGTCTCTCTTACAGTTCATGAAGCCACATGGCACATGTGGAGGCGTTGTCGCGACCTCCTTGCGTGGATTGATCACAGTGACGTGCTGCTGGTTCCAGAAGAATGTATTCGTCCTCCCTGAGCCATACTGGCGGTACATGCATGAAGTGAAGATGTGCACGCACGCCACGCATGCACTCATTCCCTCGCACGCACACGCGGGTACACGGGCGGACGCAATTTTGTACCAATATCCACCCCATGTGATAATTTGACGTGTGTAAAGTCGTTCACTTCATTGATGGTTAATTAATACAGCGCATGCAAATTGAGTGGATGTGAGGGTCGAAGAAAGACATTATTACTCCACTGCGCGCATGCGAGTAGTTAAATCGTGGGTTGCTAGTAGTACTTCCATTGGTCTCCTTCATATTTTGTGCCAATTTTTGACAATAACATAATATTTACGCATTTGAGCAGTGTAGTACTTGAAATTTATGTTCCGCTAAACTCATTGGGAGCCGTTTCGGGCCTCGAAACCAAAACCATCAATTAATCTTTACCTTGTTCGCATCACATTCGAAAGCCTGCTCACACCTACTAGTACGTACCAAACCTGAATGTGTTCCCACTATGCAGGTATTAGTACTACTAGTGCTAGTACTTAGGTTATAAAAAGGGGAACTACCTAACCGAAAATTACTCTACCTTTCCTCCTCATAAGTGCTTCTTCTTCGTCCGTCGTTGCCATGGCCGGTGAGCAGAGATCTAGGTCGAGAACTACTCGTAACAAGGGAGCGGCAACCAAGGCTGCGGAAAAAAGAGAGGGCTTGCCGCCACGCAGAGACCTCGAAAGATCTCTCATGGGCAGGCGATGGCTCCCAGGAGCGCCCTTGCCGCGGAGGCGAATATGCCGAGCCGGCGGAGCTGGAGTCATTATCCCTCGACGGCATGCCCGATCAGCTCAATAAGCACCTCAATAAGCAGAAGGAGTTCATCCAAGGCTTGACGGAGTTACTGAAGGAGATCCTCGACGACATGCCCGCTGAGCTCAATCAGCAGGGGGAGTTGACCGCCGGCTTGGTGATGCTGCTGAAGAAGAGCATTGCCTTGGAGAAGAAGGCGATCGGCGAAATCCTGCGACTTCAAGAGGACAAGGCGAAGCTCTGCCACGAGATCGACCTGTTGAAGGAGAAGAACGCCGGCTAGAAGAAGCTGCATGAGAATAGTAGTTCCTCGATGAAGATGCTGCATGCCCTCGTCATGGAACAGAAGGAGGAGTTAGCGAAGCTCTGCATCGATCACCCGACTGCTGTCAAGGTACGTAATGCGGTCGTGGAACAGATGATGAAGGCTCGCATCGAGAAATCCCGCGTCATGTACAGAATGAAGAAGATGGCGGAGGAGGCGCGCAAGGAGATGGAGGTCGTGGAGGCGATGAAGAAGCAGTTACGACTCTGCGGTGAATTAGATCATTTGGGGTGATAATCTTCCTTCTTCTTTTACTGCTGTGTTTCATCTTTTGCTTCGGGTGTTTCGCCGCACGTGTCACATTCTCTGCGAGGCATGAATTGAACAATGGTTTTTGTTTCTTGAGGGAATGAATAGAACAATGCTAACAATGAGATGACTAGCAAATTAGATCATTTTTTATCGCCATATGGCACTGGGCTGCCGTGTTTCGTGCTCCTCCGTCGCAGTACTACTCCAGTGGAAAACTTGAGTATACCGCATGGTTTTTGCTCCTCCTCGATCAGTTCGTCGGCGCATTTATACGAGCAGTCAAATCACAAGGCCCCGCCTTCTAGCAGTAATGAGCCGTCAAATAACAAAGGCCCTCGCCTCTCGTGAAACTGACCAAGCTAGACTGCCCCGCCCTCTAGTCTTTTAAAAAATGTATACCTTTTGTACAGCAGTAGTATCGATGGATTGTGCCATGGAGCAAAACTTGAAATAAAAAAAGGTGGTACATATAGAGAGCGGTCGTCGCCAAATTATGCATATAGTACTATTAAAAGGCTAGTCACAATAATGGTGTCCAGCACAACCCACCCCTCAAATAAAACTGAGCACCCTGGAATTCTTTGACAAAACTAAGCACCCTGAAATTCTTTGACAACTAAACTGCTGGCTATATGATGTTGGCCATATATATTGTACGTATATAATGTGAAGAAACGAGTGGTAGTACTATACCAACTAAAAGATGAAATGTAAGAAATACTAGTATGTACTTACTGAAGAGTTAAAGTAACAAGAAGAAACATAACATAGTTCTGCTAGGGGCTCAGCACAACACACCCCTCAAATTAAATTAAGCACACCTGAAATTAAACTTTGCAACTATTCTGGTAGACACTGCATTAGAACCACCATGAGTAACAACACTGCCACCTTACTCGGAGTCCTCGTCCACGTCCTCGACTTCGTCCTTGTCCCTCTTCCTCTTGGCCAATACTTTTTTGCTTGAACCGCCAACTTGGTTGTTGCTCTTCATCCAACCCTTGTAGATATTGAAAGAAAGGTAGCCATCCATTCCAGCGTACTGGATGTGGTCTATATCTAGTACATTCCGCTGCCATGCATGACAATGAAACGTGTATGGAGGTTTCTCCAGTTTACCGTACGAAGGATGAACCATGGCTCCTGCCAGGGTCAGCATTGAAGGCTGACAAGAGGACACCAGCCGATTCTTTTGGAGGTCGAAGGTGTTGCCTACAACGAGGCCTATCTGACGCAGGACTTCTTTGTCGTTACCAAAGTCTACAGTAACGAATTTGACTAGGTTGCTCTCGAGGAAGTCCTTAAAATCCTGGCACTCAACGTCGGCATGGCATATGTGGTAGACCAAGCATAAGTCATGCACGCAAACCTGGATCACGGCGGGCTTCTTCCTCTCTTCGTCCTTTAGATCCTTCTCTCGTCCCATGACTGTGGTGTACTCAACATCTAGCCCAGCGACCCACTCATCATCTGAGTCTTCGAACATGCGTCTGAAGCGAGAAAGGCATCCTTTCACCGTCTTGGAAGAACGGGTGTAGATGACGTCGAACTCATCGCCGGTGATGGTTCTAACCTTGTTCCCACCACCAATCTAGGAGATTTGGGACGCCATGGATTTGGGAGGAGGGTTAGGATTAGTGGAACTGCCGTAATGTACTAATGTGAATGGATGGGACGACTAGGAGCGAACCGCCGTAGTATTAAAGGCCGTGTGGGGACGAGTAGGAGCGAACTGCTAGCGTGCGAACGGCAGGGTAGTGGCTTTCCATTCTCCCATGATACGGGCTTCCGAGAGCCCTTGGATCGGAGATCGAACGGTTGCATGGCGTGATTCTAGACCTATGGGTGAATATCCTATCCTGGAGGGTTATTCTACAAATTTTCAGCAACTTAGCATGTGACCATTTGATCTCAGATCCAAGGGCTGCCAGCAGCCCGTATCGTGGTCGCGCCTACCACAACTGTCGCGTCGCTCGCGTGGTCGCTCCCTTGGAGATTTAACATGGTGCGTTAGGCTATCTGATGTTGGCATGTCATACATAGTCATCACTTAGTCACTCATACTACAACAAGGTTGGCTATAAGTGTATTGTTTTTACTCCTCTCTATCTCTTTCTTCGTACTCCCTCCGTCCAATAATATAAGAACGTTTTTGACACTAGCTAGTGTAGTGTCAAAAACGTTCTTATATAATGGGACATAGGGAGTACTAGTATTTATTCATTTGCCAAGGAGTGACCTCTTCCAATGAAATGGTGTTGCTAAGTTTGCTTAATTTAATTAGCTATAGACTCAAAATTGTCTTTTCACCTAGGTACACGTGCTTAGCACCGTTTCTTCCTTGGGTCACCAAACTAGTCTCTCTCTTCTTGATTAACTTGCCACATCAGACTTTATGCCTATGTGGCAAGCTTAAGCACCTGTAGGAGCAAGTAAGTACAATAGTGCGGTTTACATGGCATTTTTGCATATGTGGAGGAAAGAGAGGCAAGGAAAAAGTGGAGAAGTGGGCTCTCATGCAAGAGCCAGCCTCTACTACATGGTGGAGCATTGGGAGAGGCACTTGTATGGAGGTGGTCAGGAATCAGGAGACTCACGCCGGTCGTAGCGCCGCAGTTAAAATGATAATGGCAAGTAAAATCACGGGGCCCCACCTGTCCAGCAGTAACTCGCTGTCAAATCACATAGCCCTACGTTTGCAGCAGCCTACTCCCTCGTCTTCTCGCATCTCTGTCGAACCGACTAGGCGGAACTGTCCCGCCGCCTACCGGGCAGGAAAAGCCCCGCCCTCGACTTTTAAATAGTATACAAATACCAATTTTGTATCCATGGATTGTGCCCGCGCCAAGGAGCAAAGCGTCTAGAAAACAACGGTACACATGTACGGAGTATACAGCACGCCCGTCGCGTTCGCGTCGCACCCCAGACGGTCGGTCGGTCTGGCATGCTGCTCTCCGAATGGAACACGCGTCATATTGCGTTCGCACACACATGTGGGACGACAATTGAGAACCGACCATAGGCACACTCCCCAGCCCCGCAAGTCGGGTGACTTAATAGAAGAGGGAGACGAGTGATAGTACTAGAGAAGTGTTGTACTACGTTGGTGCCTGGACGATCCCTGCAAGACACGGAAGATCAATTCGTCCATGCATGTGACCAGACTCCAGTAGACACGCCTGGATTGGCTATCGTCTACATATCATGCAGGCTTTGTTGTACATGACTGTAGTTGTGGTGAGAAATCTAAAAAAGGTTTCTTGTCATCTCGCAAAATTATGTGTCATGTGCTTCGGATGACTGCGAGGGTTAAACAACGACAACTGAGTTGGGCTAGTCATTGGGGGCACATGCACGAACAGTGACTACTCGACTGCCATCTAGGTCAAGCCGGCTATGTTAATTAGGACATCTATCGACGGACCCCTTTTCTATGAGTTTATCTTTAATTTGAGCTTTGTTCCTCGTCTAGTTTGTCCGTCGGGATTCATGTTATCTCCTTTGGGCGGTGAGGTTATGATTTCTTGTCATGTGACATTTTTTCGTGTTATATGTTATAATCCGGCGCTTCAGATCAAAATGACGACAACTGCGCCTCCGGGCCACGTGCATGAAGACTTCTCGACAGTCATTGACGAGGTCAAGCCGACTCCGATAGACAAAAGAAAACTAAGTACTACTCCACTATATAGGCAGGAGCCTCCGCGCTTGCTTGCTAGTGTTGCTCTCTTCACACTGTCTCGGCCTCTCCAGATCAAAACACGACAACGGTGGCCCCACACTCTCTCTCTCTGCTCACCGCTGGTCACAGATCCAGCCGGATCCTCTCCGCCGGGGAAGGTGAGAAGGTGCAGCGTTCACGCGGTCGTCCTCGGCGACGACTCTTACCCACTGCTGGGTGCGTCCCAATCAGCCTGCCTTGCCGTTCTCTCCCAAGCACCGCTGGCGAGGGAGGGCCTCTGACCCCTTCTTCCTTGTTGTTGTAGTGTGGGAAGATCCGACCTCCCGCCGCCCACCTAGCGACATCTCGGCGACCATCAGGTATAACTTCCTTCGAAACCGGCCTTGCTATACTTCCCGAGCTCCTGACGTTGCTGCATTTGTAACTTTTACTATTTCTCAGGCACCCTCGTAGATAGGATCGATCGGCTGTTCGAAAACCACCTGATTTTTTTACGTTTAAGAGGTAAAACTAGTTCATGCACTTGAATCTAGTACTACTTGGTTCAAACAAGGAAGAAAGGGGGTGGGGGGTGGGGGAGGATTTGTTACCTGAATCTAGGACTTGGTCGAAAGAGGAAATAATGGGGGCGAAAAGTAGCAGAGACTGGCTATCCAACTGGTCTCTAGGTCTAATAAGGAAATAAAGGAAAACGCAGTACAAACTCAATATAAACCCGATCTATTGGTTGAAAAAGGAAAGAAAGTGGGGACTGGGGGACAAGTCAACAGAGTAAGTCCAACACTAGATTTGCTAGCCTCACACAATATAAGGTGGCTATATCGAACAAAAATGGGACCAACCCAGATATCCTGTTCTGATGTTTGTTGCCCCGAGCCACTCTTATGTAATGCCACTGGTAAAATGTAGCAGTCGCACTATTAAAAGTAAGGACACGTTAAACCAATGTTGTTTTCAATGTAATGCCTCCGGTAATATGAATCAATGGCATTTCTTTACATGTCCTACTAAAATTTCCCATTAAGATAAGTTGGTTCTTTTCGTTAGAAATGCAACTGTCCTGGTCCGCCTACTCTCCTGTGCCCAAAGTAATGTCGTATTTAATGGTTGTCATAGTTAATCCTAATGCCCACACTAATATCTAGCAATGCCACTACTTTAGAAATTGCTACTGTCCTTGTAGGATTGCCATTCAGATAAGGAACATGCTTCTTTTCATTTGATGCATGTTTCTTCAGTTGTTAATCACCCTCCTTTCCACCTTTTTTGTGCAAATAGAGATATACATTTCATGCTCGATCTTAGTTGAACTGCACAATAGATATCCAAATTATAGTTTAGAATTCCAGGAGCTTCACAACCAACCTTGATGTTGCTCAATTTTATTGCAACTAATGAAGAAGAAGCTTTGTGGGTTTCGTTTTCTGATGGAAATGGAACTGGGGCTGGAGCCCTTTTCTTAATTTTTTTTGAAGAAGAAGCTGCTAGCTCACGGGACATTGCTTCATTTTAGGTGAACTACACCAAAAGGTCGCATGAATTGAATCATCCATGATGGGGACTGAAAGAGCCAACTTCAGCATCCCAGTCTAAGCACCCTCGGCCTCCATCCTTGTGACGCACGGTACACCTCGTTTGCCACCTACTCGACCCTAGTGTCACTTATAAAATGAAGTAATAATACAATTAAAGTAGAGTGAGTGTCATCTCTATCATTTCATTTGCAATGTAGATAAAGAAAGTGCTTCTCTTTGTTAAAGTATGTTTCATCAACTAGTCCCATTGTTAATGTTTAAGCGTTTCTGCAAACTGGGGTGCTTAATTTTAGTTGATATGTACAAAAATAGAGATTTGAATGTCTCAAGGCGCCTCCTTGTACTACTGCTATACACTGATGTTCATCACTGGCAGAAGGTGTATCTGGGAGACTTGGGACGATGTCCAGTATGAGGTGTACCCTATGAGGCGTCACAGGGCCCATCTCGCCCTCGCAGCATGGCATACTATGATACTATCGCAATATTTTCTTCTATTTATTTTGCGTGTTTCATCAACTAGTGCCACTATAATGTAATCATGCTTTTTCATTATCTGTGCAAACAGGGTTATTCAGCTGCATTTTGGTGGAACTGCACAAATGTACGTATGGAACCGGCATATATGCAGAGTGCGAGGTGTGCCAAGTAAAAATTACCGACACCAACCATGCTGCATGCATGCATTGGCATCCACCACCATCAGTGGGATGTGTGGCGCTCTCTGTGGATGGATCTTTCTCGGCAGCAAATCCTCTAACCAAATACTAGTAGCTTATATTGGCAGTTTTCTAGGGAGTACTCTTTTCTGAAAGAAGCACCAATCTATTTTTCTTTATTTGTACACTGTGTCACAACTTTGACCCAAAGGTCCAGAGCTATTTTAGGGTGATTGGCGTAGTACTCGAAGACTGATTGTAAGCATGATTTTCATTAGTTGTCACACTGATTGTAAGCATGAGTAGGTGGAAGATTAGGTTAGTGCGAAGCTTACCTTAAGCCCCACCGCCGCCGTTGAAATGAGGTGAGCGTCAAGGGAACCGTGGAGAACAGCGGGGAAGTGACGTCGCGCCATACGGCCTCCTCTTGCGGTGGGAGAACGAATACTCCTGTGGCTCCGGCTGGCTCTGCACCCTCACGAACCGCACACCATACTCGATCGATTCGTTATCCTCTGGGTGCTCGACCTTCGACCTGTACGCCCACCACCTCCGCCTGACTGTCACCTCGGGCAAATCTGTCTACCCATCGCCCATAGGAGATACTCGATGAACTCGGAGGACTGCGGCGTGACTGCCGCCGAGGAGTACATGTACATCGCCGCCCTCATCGCCGCCGTCTCGCTCTTCCGCTTACATTGCCACATGGCCCGCACCATCCTTGAAATCTCCCACTCATTGTCAAACCAACTAAGGATCTCCTTCAACCTGGCTAACTTTGCCTGGTCGCCGCCAGCGATCTGCCTGATTCGCTGCTGCATCCTCTCCATAGATGTCATTCTGAGTGGTCCGGTGCTAGCTTTGGAAGATGGGAGGAGAGACGGTGGTCTTGCAATAGAGAAGAGTGAGAGGAGAGGAGGTGGTTTTGGAATGGAGATGATGGAGAGGAGAGGAGGTGGTTTTGCAATGGAGAGAAGATCAGAAGAGGGAGAGGCGAGACAGTGGTTTTGGAATGGAGATGATGGAGAGGAGAGGAGGTGGTTTTGCAATGGAGAAGAGGGAGAGGAGCGTGCGGCAGCGATTTAGGATTAGGCGAGAGGGCCAGCGCGGTGTGACCGGATCAAAATCAAAATCAATTTACCCTTCAATTAAGAAAGCGACCCCACATTAACTAGTCTCCCTTTTATTCCGGGTCATAATTGACCATGATTTTCGCACATAAAATATATGTTATACGTTGCAAAAATAATATCATTTGAAAGTACATTCAGATACGAACCAAACGATACAATTTTTGGTGACATGCATTCACATTTTGCTTGTCACATACAGTACGTGGTCAAACTTTGACCCAAAATATGCAAAACAACAAAAAAATACTTCCAATACCAGCGCCGCTCTTCCACTCTTCTCCTCTTAAACCACCGCCGCTCCTCTCCTGTTCCAATCTAAATCCAGCGCTGCTCCTCTCCTCTTCCATTTCAAAACCACCGCCCCTCCTCTCCTGTTCCAGTCCAAAACCAGCGTCGCTCCTCTCCCGTTCTAATCCAAAACCAGCGCTGCTCCTCTGCTCTTCCATTCAAAAACCACCGCCGGCGAGTGAAGGTGTTGTGGAGAAGTAGATCGATGGAGGAGTACAACCGATACGTGAGGATCGCAGACGGCGACCCTGTGAAGCTAGCTAGGATGTCGGAGATACAGTCTTGGTTTGACAACAAGGACCAACTAGCGGGGACGATGACATCCATGGCCAAATATCTGCAACAGAGCGAAAAGGCGGCAATACTCCCAGAGGGAGTCGCGCCAGAGTACATAGAGCTTCTCCTCTGGGCCATGGAGCAAACAGATTCACCGAATCCGATCGTGAGGGAGCGGTGGTGGGAGTATCGATCCCAGATGGAGCATCCACCAGAGGTTGAAGGATCGAGCATCTACAGGGTGCCGTTTGTGAGGGCGTCCTGCCAAAGCGAGCCGGTGGAGTCTTCGTCAACCGAACCCAACTACAAGAGGAGAAAATCAGTTGGCCCAACGATGCTTCCCCGCCATCGTCTCCCTCGCCGTTCACATCGTCTCACGGGGCGGCTGTCTACCGCCGAGGAATAGGAGGGGGCTGCCCCCCACCCCTAGCCCAATAGTCGGGCAGGTTGTGAATTGTCAGGAGGAGCTTAGGGTTGTTAGTATTTGCAGGTTGTGAATTGTGTTTTGTGTTGTGTATTTTGAGAGTACTTTCAGATATGAATGTCTTTTGAATTTTAGATTTGCAGTATTGAGCATATGAAGAATTTTATGAATTCTAGAGATCTATTTTCAACACTTAAAAAAATGTAGTTTCATAGGAGTATAAAAGTGCAGACGAGAAGAAACTGCAAGTTTCAGTTTCAAATAAGAAACTGCAAGTTCAGTTTCAGATAAGAAACTGCAACTTTCAGAGTCAGAGCATTTATATTAACACGGCCTTTTCAAACAGGGTTAACATCATGTTGGAAGTTTTATTCATGGTCGAAAATGGAACTACCAGCCAGTTAACATCATGCTGATCAACATTCATGCATAGCACATCTTCATATGATGCACAGTCAAAATGCCCACACAATGTCGAGTGTGTGAAACACAGAGAAAACGAGGGACGAAGTTTTGGCAAGTGTTGGACGTGCTTTTGGGCTGCCCCGTCTAGGCTTTCATTTTTAACTTGCACAGCCCACGACCTCGGATGGGAGGGCCTGTTTGTATTTTCTTAGGGCCGTCATGTATCGATCGGCCTATGGACCTCCCATCCGAGGTTTTATTTTTGGCAGCCCAATTTATGTATTTTTTTGAAGAAAACGTAGAGGTCTGTTCTATTTTTCTATATAAGAATAGGAACGCCAGGTACAACTTATGTTTCCCTTCTAACTATATTATATATATTTAAATTATTTTATATGTTATTATATATTATTTTTATTGTCAACATATATTTAACAGATACTTATATATGTAAGAAAACAATATCCCACATCTTATTAACTTGTAAAAATAATTTCTTAACAAATAAAATCCTGGATTGATTTCGCATGAAAATCCTAGTGATTGTGTACGAAAGCTTGGTAAGATTTAAGGACGAATGTAATAATATCCACTACAAAAAAAAGACACATCCGTGACATTTTGGGCCGAATGAATTTTTTTTCTGTCATACATATGACACTTCTATGACGATAATTGTGACAAAACCCGGTATCATCATAGATGTGGTGGGCTCCTACTTCTATGACAAAAAATCATGACAGAAAATGGGCTTTTCGTCCTGGGCGGGCCGGAGACGCAACTGCATGACATTCTTTGGGCCATCCATGACGGAAAAAACCGTGGTAGAAGCGAGGGGGAGGAAAATTTCGGGGAGTTGCCGGTTACGGTGGGAGGTCGGGGGTGGAGCGATGCACGTTTCTCTCGCACGTACGCGCGTGTGTGCGAGGCATTGGCTCTAACTGAAGCTGAGTGAGGCGTTGGGCTCTAACCGAACCCGAGCGATTGCACTGCAGGCTACGCGTTACTGAACCCGAGCGATCGATCAATGGCTGTTAACTGAATCCGATGGAGCGATTCCTTCGCTACTGCTGCTAACTGAAGCCGATCGATGCTG
>NC_041393.1:149396894-149416423 GCF_002162155.2 Triticum dicoccoides
GAGGGGTTGGATGAACAGTGAGCGGTGGCGTTACCTCTAGATGAACAGGAACCCATGGTGTGGAGGGCTGGATGAACAGTAGATGGTGGAGGGGTGGCCGTGGAGGGGTGGTTGAACAGGACCCCGTGGTGTGGAGGGTTGGATGAACAGTAGACAGTGGAGGGGTGCCCGTGGAGGGGTGGTTGAACAGTAGCCGGTGGAGTAGCGTGCGGTGGAGGCTGGATGAACAGGAGCCCGTGGAGGCTGGAGGAGGTCGACGGTAGCCCGTGGAGGCTGGAGGAGGTCGACGGTGGAGATGAACAGTATCCCGTGGAGTCCCGTTTTGCGGTACGCCACACGCCTCTCCCCCTTGTTTCGACCGTAGCGCTCCAACACAAATCCGTTTCGTCCGTTTTGTGGTACGCCACACCCCTCCCGATGAACAGGACCCCCGTTTCAACCGTAGCGCTCCAACACAAGTTCGTTTCGTCCGTTTTGTGATACGCCACACGATGAACCGGACCCCCATTTCGACCGTAGGAGGTCCGTTTCGTTCGTTTTGCGGTATGCCACACCCCTCCTGATCAACAGGACCCTCGTTTCGACCGTAGGAGGTCCGTTTCCTCCATTCTGCGGTACGCCAAGCCTCGTTTCCATCGCCTGTTACGTCCAAGCCAGTTGCCTCCCACGCGTTCCGTTGCCTCCCGATGAACACAACGCATTCCGTTGCCTCCCCATGAAGACGATGCATTCCGTTGCCTCCCCATGAACACGACGCATTCCGTTGCCTCCCCATGAACACGACGCATTCCATTGCCTCCCCATGAACACGACGCATTCCGTTGCCTCCCCATGAACACGAGCCCTCGCCTTACGTATGCGCAACTAGGCGTTCGAGACCCCGCCCGTATGTACACATACGTGGCCATATTTTCTTTCTTGCACCCTGGCCGCTGTACGTACGTGTACATGTTACGTGCGCGCCTCTACTGCGACACGTACGCGCCTCTACTACGACACGTGCGCGCCTCTACATCGACCAGTATATATGTACGTACAAGTTCGCGACCAGAATGACAACGCTACGTACGCTTCGACCAGGTGGGTCCCGACTGTCAGGCAGTTCCTTGCGTGCGAAAATGTAGCTTGTGGTCCCAGCAGTCAGAGGGGCGAATCGTTTTTTTGCCTAGACGCACTTACTTTGCGTGCGAAGATGTAGCTGGTGGGTCCCAGCAGTCAGGGGGGCGGATTGTTTTTTTGCCCGGACGCACTTCCTTGCGTGCGAAGATGTAGCTGGTGGGTCCCAACAGTCAGGGGGGCGAATCGTTTTTTTTTGCCCGGACGCACTTCCTTGCGTGCGAAGGTGTAGCTGGTGGGTCCCAGCAGTCAGGGGGGAAACATTTTTTTCGCGAAATATGGTGGCCCGTCCGGTGGGTCCCAGCTGTCAGGTGGAGGAATAATTATTTTGCGCGTAATAAGGAGGCACTTCCTTGTTGCGGCCGTGGACCCAGCTGTCAGCCTCTCCATGTACAGTCCATGTCCGATGGAAGCCGTTCCTTGACCACGTTGACCACGCCGCGCTGAGAGCACCAGGGCGGTGGACGACGGCGAGGCCTAGGAAGGGGACGACACGGAGCCGGGGAAGACGCGGCAGTGGATGCCCACGCGTAGAGGAGTACGAGGGTTCACTGGTTCGCTGCGGTGTGAGGCTGCCGTCGCCGCAGAATAATAGGGGGTGTAGGTGAGTAGAGGGATGGCCTGGCCAGCGGTGGGAGTAGTAGGGGGCGGTGATGCCTCCGCCGCATCGCAGCCGGCCACGGGAGGCAGGAGCACGAGGCACGACCGGCGCTGGTTTGTGCGGCTGGAGCAAGAAGACCAGAGGTTGAAGAAGCACTACGGCTGTTGGATGGACATCGTATGGTCACTGGAGCTAGAATCATGCATATTGACTAAGTTGACAAAGCCCTCCGTCCCCTTCAACTTAGTAGGCCCACAAGTCAGCCTGCCACTATACTGGGTCCCAGCTAACAGGGGGAGTATTCATTTTTTGTGCATAATAAGGAGGCACTTCCTTGCATGCGAAGATATAGCTGGTGGGTCCGAGCTGTCAGTGGTGGTAACGTTTTTTTTGCGAAATACTGAGGCCCTTTCGGTGGGTCCCCGATGTCAGGTGGAGGAATCATTATTTTGTGCGTAATAAGGATGCATTTCCTTGCATGCAGCCGTGGACCCAGCTATCGGCCTCTCCACGCATAACCTACTTCCGATGGTGTCGTTCATTAACCATGCCACGCCGAGCGCATCCAAGGTGGTGGACGACAGCGAGGCCCCGGACAACAACGAGCCAGAGATGGGAAGACGCGGGAGTAGAGTCGCAGACGGAGAGGTGTACGAGGGTTAACGGGTTCTAGTGTGGTGTGGTTCGGCAGTCGGTGGAGAAGAACAGGAGGTGTGGAGGGTTGGAGGGATGGCCTGGCCAACGGTGGAGTAGCGCTTCATAGCGAAGCGTGCTAAGCAAAGCTGCTAGCAGCAGGAGGCGGGAGGTGGTCCCGGCGGCGCTGGAGGACGAAGACGAGAGATTGAAGATGGATGCCGGCTGTTGGATGTAAATCCAACGGCTAACATGTCAGAATCATTTGTTGACTAAATTTACAACGACTTGCGTTGGCTTTGACCTATTGGCCCACATTTCAGCCTACAAAAATGTGGCACGTATTCAACCCATTTTTTCAGAATTTACAGTCTTTTTTGCGCGGTAGAATTTACAGTCAATTTGATCTTTTTTTTGAATTACAGCCATTAGCTGGGCTGGGTGAACAATTAATGTAGCTTTCATGCGGCCCATTTATTTTATTTTCTAAAAAATTACAGACCATTTGCACTTTATCTAGATACACGATTTTGCTGGGCTGGTCCTAATTATAATGTTGGGTTGGGCCAGCAATGTTATCAAAAAATTAAAAAGGGCTGAGCATTTTGTTATAAATATATTTAAATAATAAGTGATATTATTACATTCATCCTTAAATCTTACCAAGCTTTTGTACACAATCACTAGGATTTTCATGCCGAAACAATCCAGGATTTTATTTGTTAAGAAATTATTTTTATAAGTTAATAAGATGTGGGATATTGTTTTCTTACATATGTAAGTATCTGTTAAATATATGATGACAATAAAAATAATATATTATAACATATAAAATAATTTAAATATATATAATATAGTTAAAAGGGAAACATAAGTTGTACCTGGCGTTCCTATTCTTATATAGAAAAATAGAACAGACCACTGTGTTTTCTTCAAAAAAAAAAAACATAAATTGGGCTGCCAAAAATAAAACCTCGGATGGGAGGTCCATAGGCCGCTCGATACATGACGACCCTAAGAAAATACAAACAGGCCCTCCCATCTGAGGTCGTGGGCTGCACATGTTAAAAATGAAAGGTTAGACGTGGCAGCCCAAAACCACGTACAACACTTGCCAAAACTCCGTCCCTCGTTTTCTCTGTGTTTCGCACACTCAACATTGTGTGGGCATTTTGACTGTGCATCATATGAAGATGTGCTATGCATGAATGTTGATCAACATAATGTTAACTAGCTGGTAGTTCCATTTTCGACCACGAATAAAACTTCCAACATGATGTTAACCCTGTTTGAAAAGGCCATGTTAATATAAATGCTCTGCCTCTGAAAGTTGCAGTTTCTTATCAGAAACTGAACTTGCAGTTTCTTATCTAAAACTGAAACTTGCAGTTTCTTCTCGTCTGCACTTTTATACTCCTATGAAACTACATTTTTAAGTGCTAAAAATAGATCTCTAGTATTCATAAAATTCTTCATATGCGCAATACTGCAAATCTGAAATTCAAAAGACATTCATATCTGAAAGTACTCTCAAAATACACAACACAAAACACAATTCACAACCTGCAAATACTGACAACCCTAAGCTCCTCCTGACAATTCACAACCTGCCCGACTATTGGGCTGGGGGGCAGTCCCCTCCTATTCCTCGGCGACAGACAGCCGCCCCGTGAGATGATGTGAACGGCGAGGGAGACGATGGCGGGGAAGAGTCGTCGGGCCAACTGCTTTTCTCCTCTTGCAGTTGGGTTCGGTCGACGAAGACTCCACCGGCTCGCTTTGGCAGGACACCCTCACAAACGGCACCCTGTAGATGCTCGATCCTTCAATCTCTGGTGGATGCTCCATCTGGGATCGATACTCCCACCACCGCTCCCTCACGATCGGATTCGGTGAATCTGTTTGCTCCATGGCCCAGAGGAGCAGCTCTATGTACTCCGGCGCGACTCCCTCCTGGAGTATCGCCGCCTTTTCGCTCTGTTGCAGATATTTGGCCATGGATGTCGCCGTCGCCGCTAGTTGGCCCTTGTTGTCAAACCAAGACTGTATCTCCAGCATCCTAGCTAGCTTCACAGGGTCGCCATCTGCGTTCCTCACGTATCGGTTGTACTCCTCCATCGATCTACTTCTCCACAGCACCTTCACTCGCCGGCGGTGGTTTTTGAATGGAAGAGCAGAGGAGCAGCGCTAGTTTTGGATTAGAACGGGAGAGGAGCGACGCTGGTTTTGGACTGGAACATGAGAGGAGGGGCGATGGTTTTGAAATGGAAGAGGAGAGGAGCGGCGCTGGATTTAGATTAGAACAGGAGAGGAGTGACAGTGGTTTAAGAGGAGAAGAGTGGAAGAGCGGCGCTGGTCTTGGAAGTATTTTTTTGTTGTTTTGCGTATTTTGGGTCAAAGTTTGACCACGTACTGTATGTGACAAGCAAAATGTGAATGCATGTCACCAAAAATTGTATCGTTTGGTTCATATCTGACTGTACTTTCAAATGATATTATTTTTGCAACGTATAACATATATTTTATGTGCGAAAATCATGGTCAATTATGACCCAGAATAAAAGGGAGACTAGTTAATGTGGGGTCACTTTCTTAATTGAAGGGTAAATTGATTTTGATTTTGATCCAGTCACAGCGCGCCGGCCCTCTTGCCCAATCCTAAATCGCTGCCGCACACTCCTCTCCCTCTTCTCCATTGCAAAACCACCTCCTCTCCTCTCCATCATCTCCATTCCAAAACCACCATCTCGCCTCTCCCTCTTCTGATCTTCTCCATTGCAAAACCACCTCCTCTCCTCTCCATCATCTCCATTCCAAAACCACCGTCTCGCCTCTCCCTCTTCTGATCTTCTCCATTGCAAAACCACCTCCTCTCCTCTCCATCATCTCCATTCCAAAACCACCTCCTCTCCTCTCCATCATCTTCATTCCAAAACCACCGTCTTGCCTCTCCCTCTTCTGATCTTCTCTCCATTGCAAAACCACCTCCTCTCCTCTCCATCATCTCCATTCCAAAACCACCTCCTCTCCTCTCCCTCTTCTCTATTGCAAGACCACCGTCTCTCCTCCCATCTTCCATAGCTAGCACCGGACCACTCAGAACGACATCTATGCAGAGGATGCAGTAGCGAATCAGGCAGATCGCCGGCGGCGACCAGGCAAAGTTAGCCAGGTTGAAGGAGATCCTTAGTTGGTTTGACAATGAGTGGGAGATTTCGAGGATGGCACGGGCCATGTGGCAATGTATGCGAAAGAGCGACACGGCGGCAATGAGGGCGGCGATGTACATGTACTCCTCGGTGGCAGTCACGCCGCAGTCCTCCGAGTTCATCGAGTATCTCCTATGGGCGATGGAGCAGCCAGATTCGCCCGAGGTGACAGTCAGGCGGAGGTGGTGGGCGTACAGGTTGAAGGTCGAGCACCCAGAGGATAACGAATCGATCGAGTATGGTGTGCCGTTCGTGAGGGTGCAGAGCCAGCCGGAGCCACAGGAGTATTCGTTCTCCCACCGCAAGAGGAGGCCGGATGGCGCGACGTCGCTTCCCCGATGTTCTCCACGGTTCCCTCGATGCTCGCCTCGTTTCAACGGCGGCGGTAGGGTTTAAGGTAAGCTTCGCACTAACCTAATCTTCCACCTGCTCATGCTTACAATCAGTGTGACAGCTAATGAAAATCATGCTTACAATCAGTCTCGGAGTACTACGCCAATCACCCTAAAATAGCTCTGGACCTTTGGGTCAAAGTTGTGACACAGTGTACAAATAAAGAAAAATAGATTGGTGCTTCTTTCAGAAAAGAGTACTCCCCAGAAAACTGCCAATATAAGCTACTAGTATTTGGTTAGAGGATTTGCTACCGAGAAAGATCCGTCCACATAGAGCGCCACACATCCCACTGGTTGTGGTGGATGCCAACGCATGCATGCAACATGGTTGGTGTCGGTAATTTTTACTTGGCACACCTCGCATTCTGCATATATGCCGGTTCCATACATACATTTGTGCAGTTCCACCAAAATGCAACTGAATAACCCTGTTTGCACAGATAATGAAAAGGCGTGATTACATTATAGTGGCACTAGTTGATGAAACACACAAAATAAATAGAAGAAAATATTGCGATAGTATCATAGTATGCCATGCTGCGAGGGCGAGATGGGCCCTGCGACGCCTCATACGGTACGCCTCATACTGAACATCGTCCCAAGTCTCCCAGATACACCTTTTGCCAGTGATGAACATCAGTGTACAGCAGTAGTACAAGGAGGCGCCTTGAGACATTCAAATCTCTATTTTTGTACATATCAACTAAAATTAAGCACCCCAGTTTGCAGAAACGCTTAAACATTAACAATGGGACTAGTTGATGAAACATACTTTAACAAAGAGAAGCACTTTCTTTATCTACATTGGAAATGAAATGATAGAGATGAAACTCGCTCTATTTTAACTGTATTATTACTTCATTTTATCATTGACACTAGGGTCGAGCAGGTGGCAAACGAGGTGTACCGTGCGTCGCAAGGATGGAGGCCGGGGGTGCTTAGACTGGGATGCTGAAGCTGGCTCTTTCAGTCACCAACATGGATGATTCAATTCCTGGGACCTTTCGGTGCAGTTCACCTAAAATGAAGCAATGTCCCGTGAGCTAGCAGCTTCTTCTTCGATTTTTTAAAGAAAAGGGCTCCAGCCCCGGTTCCATTTCCATCAGAAAATGAAACCCACAGAACTTCTTCTTCATTAGTTGCAATAAAATTGAGTAACATCAAGGTTGGTTGTGAAGCTCCTGGAATGCTCAACTATAATTTGGATATCTATTGTGCAGTTCAACTAAGATCGAGCGTGAAATGTATATCTCTGTTTGCACAAAAAAGGTGGAAAGGAGGGTGACTAACAAGTAACAAGTGATGAAACATGCATCAAACGAAAAGAAGCATGTTCGTTATCTGAATGGAAATCCTACAAGGACAGTAGCAATTTCTAAAGCAGTGGCATTGCTAGATATTAGTGTGGGCATCAGGATTAACTATGACAACCGTTAAATATGACATTACTTTGGGCACGGGAGAGTAGGCGGACCAGGACAGTTGCATTTCTAACGAAAAGAACCAACTTATCTTAATGGGAAATTTTAGCAGGACATGTAAAGAAGTGCCATTGATTCATATTACTGGAGGCATTACATTGAAAACAACATTGGTTTAACGTGTCCTTACTTTTAACAGTGCGACTGCTACATTTTACCAGTGGCATTACATAAGAGTGGCTCGGGGCAACAAACATCAGAACAGGATATCTGGGTTGGTCCCATTTTTGTTCGGTATAGCCACCTTATACTGTGTGAGGCTAGCAAATCTAGTGCTGGACTTACTCTATTGACTTGTCCCCCAGTCCCCACTTTCTTTCCTTTTTCAACCAATAGATCGGGTTTCTATTGAGGTTGTACTGCATTTCCCTTTATTTCCCTATTAGACCTATAGACCAGTTGGATAGCCAGTCTCTGCTAGTTCTCGCCCCCATTATTTCCTCTTTCAACCAAGTCCTAGATTCAGGTAACAAATCCTCCCCCACCCCCACCCCCTTTCTTCCTTGTTTGAACCAAGTAGTACTAGATTCGAGTGCATGAACTAGTTTTACCTCTTAAACATAAAAAAATTAGGTGGTTTTCGAGCAGGCGATCGATCCTATCTACGAGGGGGCCTCAGAAATAGTGAAAGTTACAAATGCAGCGACGTCAGGAGCTCGGGAAGTAGAGCAAGGCCGGTTTCGAAGGAAGTTATACCTGATGGTCGCCGGGATGTCGCTAGGTGGGCGGCGGGAGGTTGGATCGGCCCACACTACGGCAGCGAGGAAGAAGAGGTCGGAGGCCCTCCCTCGCCAGCGGTTCTTGGGAGAGAACAGCAAGGCAGGCTGATCGGGACGCACCCAGCAGTGGGTAAGAGCCGTCGCCGAGGACGACCGCGTGAACATTGCACCTTCTCACCTTCCCCGACGGAGAGGATCCGGCTGTATTTCTGACCAGTGGTGAGCGGAGAGAGAGAGAGAGAGTGTGGCCACCGCTGTCGTGTTTAGATCTGGAGAGGCCGAGACGATGTGAAGAGAGCAACACTAGCAAGCAAGCGCGGAGGCTCCTGCCTATATAGTGGAGTAGTACTTAGTTTTCTTTTGTCTACCGGAGCCGGATTGACCTCGTCAATGACTGTCGAGAAGTCTTCATGCACGTGGCCCGGAGGCACAGTTGTCGTCATTTTGATCTGAAGCGCCGGATTTGTACTAACACGAAAAAATGCCACATGACAAGAAATCATAACCTCACTGCCCAAAGGAGACAACATGAATCCCGACGGACAAACTAGACGAGGAACAAAGCTCAAATTAAAGATAAACTCGTAGAAAAGGGGTCCATCGATAGATGTCTAATTAACATAGCTGGCTTGACCTAGATGGCAGCCGAGTAGTCACTGTTCGTGCATGTGCCCCCAATGACTAGCCCAACTCAGTTGTCGCTGTTTAACCCTCACAGTGATTCGAAGCACATGACACATAATTTTGTGAGATGACAAGAAACCTTTTTTTAGATTTCTCACCACAACTACAGCCATGTACAACACAGCCTGCACAATATGTAGACGATAGCCAATCCAGGCGTGTCTGCTGGAGTCTGGTCACATGCATGGACGAACTGATCTTCCGTGTCTTGCAGGGATCGTCCAGGCACCAACGTAGTACAACACTTCTCTAGTACTATCACTCGTCTCCCTCTTCTATTAAGTCACCTGACTTGCGGGGCCGGGGAGTGTGCCTATGGTTGGTTCTCAATTGCCGTCCCACATGTGTGTGCGAACGCAATATGACGCGCATTCCATTCGGAGAGCAGCGTGCCAGACCGACCGACCGTTTGGGGTGCGACGCGAACGCGACGTGTGTGCTGTATACTCCGTACATGTGTATTGCTGTTTTCTAGACGCTTTGCTCCATGGCGCGGGCGCAATCCATGGATACAAAATTAGTATACTGTATACTATTTAAAAGTCGAGGGCGGGGCTTTTCCTGCCCGGTAGGCGGCGGGACAGTTCTGCCTAGTCGGTTCGACAGAGATGCGAGAAGACGAGGGAGTAGGCTGCTGCAAACGTAGGGCTGTGTGATTTGCCAGCGAGTTACTGCTGGACAGGTGGGGCCCCGTGATTTGACCTGCCATTATCATTTTAACTGCGGCGCTACGACCGGCGTGAGTCTCCCGATTCCTGACCACCTCCATACAGGTGTCTCTCCCAATGCTCCACCATGTAGTAGTAGAGGCTGGCTCTTGCTTGAGATCCCACTTCTCCACTTTTTCCTTGCCTCTCTTTCCTCCACATATGCAAAAATGCCATGTAAAGCGCACTATTGTACTTACTTGCTCCTACAGGTGCTTAAGCTTGCCACATAGGCATAAAGTCTGATGTGGCAAGTTAATCAAGAAGAGAGAGACTAGTTTGGTGACCCAAGGAAGAAACGGTGCTAAGCACGTGTACCTAGGTGAAAAGACAATTTTGAGTCTATAGCTAATTAAATGAAGCAAACTTAGCAACACCATTTCATTGGAAGAGGTCACTCCTTGGCAAATGCAATAAATACTAGTACTCCCCGTGTCCCATTATATAAGAACGTTTTTGACACTGCACTAGCTAGTGTCAAAAACGTTCTTATATTATGGGACGGAGGGAGTACGAAGAAAGAGATAGAGAGGAGTAAAAAAAATACACTTATAGCAAACCTTGTTGTAGTATGAGTGACTAAGTGATGACTATGTATGACATGCCAACATCAGATAGCCTAACGCACCGTGTTAAATCTCCAAGGGCGCGACCACATGAGCGACGCGACAGTCGTGGTAGGCGCGACCATGATACGGGCTGCTGGCAGCCCTTGGATATGAGATCAAACGGTCGCATGCTAAGTTGCTGAAATTTTTAAGAATAACCCTCCAGGATAGGATATTCACCCATAGGTCTAGAATCACGCCATGCAACCGTTCGATCTCAGATCCAAGGGCTCTCGGAAGCCCGTATCATGGGAGAATGGAAAGCCACTACCCTGCCATTCGCACGCTGGCAGTTCGCTCCTACTCTTTCCCGCACGTCCTTTAATACGGCGGTTCGCTCCTAGTCGTACCGTCCATTCACATTACGGCAGTTCCACTAATCCTAACCCTCCTCCCAAATCCATGGCGTCCCAAATCTCCCCGATCGGCGGTGAGTACAAGGTTAGAACCATCACCGGCGATGAGTTCGATGTCATCTACACCCGTACTTCCACGACGGTGAAAGGATGCCTTTCTCGCTTTAGACGCATGTTCGAAAACTCACATGATGAGTGGGTCGCTGGGCTAGATGTTGAGTACACCACAGTCGTGGGACGAGAGAAGGATCTAAAGGACGAAGAGAGGAAGAAGCCCGTCGTGATCCAGGTTTGCGTACATAATGTTTGCTTGGTCTACCACATATGCCATGCCGACGTTGAGTGCCAGGATTTTAAGAACTTCCTCGAGGATAAAATAGTCAAATTCATTACTGTAGACTTTAAGAACGACAAAGAAGTCCTGCGTCGGATAGGCCTCGTTGTAGGCAACCCCTTCAACCTCCAGAAGAACCGACTGGTGCCCTCTCGTCAGCCCTCAATGCTGACCCTGGCAGGAGCCATGGTTCATCCTTCGTACCGCAAACTGGAGAAACCTCATTACACGTTTCATCGTCATGCATGGCAGCGGAATGTACTGAATATAGACCACATCCACTATGCTGCAATGGATGGCTACCTTTGTTTCAATATCTACAAGGGTTGGATGAATAGCAACAGCCAAGTTGGCGGTTCAAGCAAAGAAGTATCGGCCAAGAGGAAGAGGGACAAGGACGAAGTCGAGGACGTGGACCAGGACTCCGAGTAAGGTGGCAGTGTCGTTGCTCATGGCGGTTCTAATCTTCTAATGCAGTGTCTACCAGATTAGTTGCATAGTTTAATTTCAGGTGTGCTTAGTTTAATTTGAGGGGTGTGTTGTGCTGATCCCCCAGCAGAACTATGTTATGTTTCTTCTCGTTACTTTAATTCTTTAGTATGTACATACTAGTACTAGTATTTCTTTAATAGAATTTAGCACCCCAATTAAGCACGTACTAGCTTTTTTAATTGTACTATATGCATAATTTGGCGACGAGCGCTCTCTATATGTACCACCTTTTTTTAAAATTTCAATTTTTGCTCCATGGCGCAATCCATCGATAGTGGAGTACTACTGTACAAAAGTATACATTTTTTAAAAGGCTAGCATACTGTTCATCACACACACACACATATATATATAGCCAGTAAAATTCTCAACCTAGAACGACGTGCATGCCATGTAGTAAACCGATCCAGAGGAAGTATAGTAAAAATGAGGTGATTTTACCCAGCAATCGGTGGGGGAGCATGGCCTGTCATGCGGTCCCACGTGTCATGATGTACCAAGGCGATGCGCGTGTCCCTCTTGAGGCAGAAGCAATACTAGTACGTGGTTTGAGATGATGTCGAACCGAAGCGTGAAATAAAGGTTGCTTCGTCCGTCTGGGAAGGTGCGGCATTGTGATTTGACGTCTCATTGCTCATTACTAACACTGGGCCGGTACGAGTGGGGTGCGTCCCCCCTGCTGTTCTGCACTGTTATTTGGTGCTTGACACATCAACCCGGTTGCACATGAGATGACCCCCACATCCTTTGTCAAAATAAACAACACCCCAATCAATGCATTTCACTCTTCCGTGCAACGGACGTGCACCTTACTTGCTCCTACAGGTGCTTATGCTTGCCACATAGGCATAAAGTCTGATGTGGCAAGTTAATCAAGAAGAGAGAGACTAGTTTGGTGACCCAAGGAAGAAACGGTGCTAAGCGCGTGTACCTAGGTGAAAGGACAATTTTGAGTCTATAGCTAATTAAATGAAGCAAACTTAGCAACACCATTTCATTGGAAGAGGTCACTCCTTGTCAAATGCAATAAATACTAGTACACCCTGTGTCCCATAATATAAGAACGTTTTTGGCACTACACTAGTGTCAAAAACTTTCTTATATTATGGGACGGAGGGAGTACGAAGAAAGAGATAGAGAGGAGTAAAAAAACACTTACAGCCAACCTTGTTGTAGTATGAGTGACTAAGTGATGACTATGTATGACATGCCAACATCAGATAGCCTAACGCACCGTGTTAAATCTCCAAGGGAGCGACCGCGTGAGCGACGCGACGGTCGTGGTAGGCGCGACCATGATACGGGCTGCTGGCAGCCCTTGGATCTGAGATCAAACGGTCGCATGCTAAGTTGCTGAAAATTTGCAGAATAACCCTCCAGGATAGGATATTCGCCCATTGGTCTAGAATCACGCCATGCAACCGTTCGATCTCCGATCCAAGGGCTCTCGGAAGCCCGTATCATGGGAGAATGGAAAGCCACTACCCTGCCGTTCGCACGCTGGCAGTTTTCTCCTACTCGTCCCCGCATGTCCTTTAATACTACGGTGGTTCGCTCCTAGTCGTCCCGTCCATTCACATTACGGCAGTTCCACTAATCCTAACCCTCCTCCCAAATCCATGGCGTCCCAAATCTCCCCGATCGGCGGTGAGTACAAGGTTAGAACCATCACCGGCGATGAGTTCGACGTCATCTACACCCGTTCTTCCGCGATAGTGAAAGGATGCCTTTCTCGCTTCAGACGCATGTTCGAAGACTCACATGATGAGTGGGTCGCCGGGCTAGATGTTGAGTACACCACAGTCGTGGGACAAGAGAAGGATCTAAAGGACGAAGAGAGGAAGAAGCCCGCCGTGATCCAGGTTTGCGTGCATGACTTATGCTTGGTCTACCACATATGCCATGCCGATGTTGAGTGCCAGGATTTTAAGGACTTCCTCGAGAGCAACCTAGTCAAATTTGTTACTGTAGACTTTGGTAACGACAAAGAAGTCCTGCGTCGGATAGGCCTTGTTGTAGGCAACACCTTCGACCTCCAAAAGAATCGGCTGGTGTCCTCTCGTCAGCCTTCAATGCTGACCCTGGCAGGAGCCATGGTTCATCCTTCGTATGGTAAACTGGAGAAACCTCCATAGACGTTTCATCGTCATGCATGGCAGCGGAATGTACTAGAAATAGACCACATCCAGTACGTTGCAATGGATGGCTACCTTTGTTTCAATATCTACAAGGGTTGGATGAAGAGCAACAACCAAGCTGGTGGTTCAAGCAAAGAAGTATCAGCCAAGAGGAAGAGGGACAAGGACGAAGTCGAGGACGTGGAGGAGGACTCCGAGTAAGGTGGCAGTGTCGTTGCTCATGGTGGTTCTAATGCAGTGTCTACTGGAATAGTTGCAAAGTTTAATTTCAGGTGTGCTTAATTTAATTTGAGGGGTGTGTTGTGTTGAGCCCCCAGCAGAACTATGTTATGTTTCTTCTTGTTACTTTAACTCTTCAGTAAGTACATGCTAGTATTTCTTACATTTCATCTTTTAGTTGGTATAGTACTACCACTCGTTTATTCACATTATATACGTACAATATATTTGGCCAACATCATATAGCCAGCAGTTTAGTTGTCAAAGAATTTCAGGGCGCTTAGTTTTGTCAAAGAATTCCAGAGTGCTCAGTTTTATTTGAGGGGTGGGTTGTGCTGGACACCATTATTGTGACTAGCCTTTTTAATAGTACTATATGCATAACTTGGCGACGAGCGCTCTCTATATGTACCACTTTTTTTTTAATTTCAAGTTTTGCTCCATGGTGCAATCCATCAATACTACTGTTGTACAAAAGTATACATTTTTTAAAAGGCTAGAGGGTGGGGCAGTCTAGCTTGGTCGGTTTCACGAGAGGCGAGGGCCTTTGTGATTTGACGACTCATTACTGCTGGAAGGCGGGGCCTTGTGATTTGACTGCTCGTATAAATGTGCCGACGACCTGATCGAGGAGGAGCAAAGAACCATGCGGTATACTCAAGTTTTCCACTGGAGTAGTACTGCGACGGAGGAGCACGAAACACGGCAGCCCAGTGCCATATGGCGATAAAAAATGATCTAATTTGCTAGTCATCTCATTGTTAGCATTGTTCTATTCATTCCCTCAAAAAACAAAAACCATTGTTCTATTCATGCCTCGCAGAGAATGTGACACGTGCGGCGAAACACCCGAAGCAAAAGATGAAACATAACAGCAAAAGAAGAAGGAGATTATCACCCCAAATGATCTAATTCGCCGTGGATTCGTAACTGCTTCTTCATCGCCTCCACGACCTCCATCTCCTTGCACGTCTCCTCCGCCATCTTCTTCATTCTGTCCATGACGCGGGATTTCTCGACGCGAGCCTTCATCATCTGTTCCACGGCCGCATTATGTACCTTGACAGCAGCCGGGTGCTCGATGCGGAGCTTCGCCAACTCCTCCTTCTGTTCCATGACGAGGGCCTGCAGCATCTTCATCGAGGAACTACTATTCTCATGCAGCTTCTTCTAGCTGGCGTTCTTCTCCTTCAACAGGTCGATCTCGTGGCAGAGCTTCGCCTTGTCCTCCTGAAGTCGCAGGATTTCACCGGTCGCCTTCTTCTCCGAGGCAATGCTCTTCTTCAGCAGCATCACCAAGCCAGCGGTCAACTCCCCCTGCTGATTGAGCTCAGCGGGCATGTCGTCGAGGCTCTTCGTCAGCAACTCCATCAAGCCTTGGATGCACTCCTTCTGCTTATTGAGGTGCTTCTTGAGATGATCGGGCATGCCGTCGCGGGATAACGACTCCAGTTCCGCCGGCTCTGCATGTTCGCCTCTGCGGCTAGGGCGCTCCTGGGAGCCATCGCCTGCCCGTGAGAGATCTTTCGAGGTCTCTGCGTGGCGGCGAGCCCTCTTTTTTTTCCGCAGCCTTGGTTGCCGCTCCCTTGTTACGAGTAGTTCTCGACCTAGAGCTCTGCTCACCGGCCATGGCAACGATGGACGAACAAGAAGCACTTATGAGGAGGAAAGGTAGAGTAGTTTTCGGTTAGGTAGTTCCCCTTTTTATAACCTAATTACTAGCACTAGTAGTACTGATACCTGCATAGTGGGAACACGTTCAGGTTTGGTACGTACTAGTAGGTGTGAGCAGGCTTTCAAATGTGATGGGAACAAGGTAAATATTAATTGATGGTTTTGGTTTCGAGGGCCGAAACGGCTCCCGATGAGTTTAGCGGAACATAAATTTCAAGTACTACACTGCTCAAATGCGTAAATATTATGTTACTGTCAAAAATTGGCACAAAATACGAAGGAGACCAATGGAAGTACTACTAGCAACCCACAATTTAACTAGTCGCATGCGCGTAGTGGAGTAATAATGTCTTTCTTCCGCCCTCACGTCCACTCAATTTGCATGCGCTGTATTAATTGACCATCAATGAAGCGAACGACTTTACATGCGTCAAATTATCACATGGGGTGGATCTTGGTACAAAATTGCGTCCGCCCGTGTACCCGCATGTGCGTGCGAGGGAATGAGTGCGTGCGTGGCATGCGTCATCTTCGCTTCGTGCATGTACGGCCAGTATGGCTCAGGGAGGATGAGTACATTCTTCTGGAACCAGCAGCACGTCACTGTGATCAATCCATGCAAGGAGGTCGCGACAACGCCTCCACATGTGCCATGTGGCTTCATGAACTGTAAGAAAGACACTGTGTAGCATGCCATTGGTATTTTAATTTACGTGTTTTGCACATACTCGAAGTACTAGTAATTTACACGTGCATTGCACGCATCAGATTTTGCAACCAAATTATGAATAAATACCACACTATAGCATGTAAGCTCTGAGTCATATATGCGTGATGTATCCCTTCGTTTAATTCTTATAGTTCATCTCATTCAAAATCAAATTAGTTTTTATAAAAAAGCTAAGAACGCGTGAATAGGAAAAACATGGGATTAGAGTGGAATGTATTGAATCCTACAGGATTGTACGAGTGTTTGATTGTGCATAGAAGAAACGCAGAATTCTTTCAAAGAGGTTTGTGTGGATGGGATGTTTCCTATGAAATCTAGTGCAAATGAATCATATGGAAAAATTGCTATGGTTTACAATCCTACGAATCAAACAACCAAGATAGGAAAAATTCCTAATGATTAGAATCCTCCAAAATTCCTTTGAGAATCCTTTGAATCAAAGAAGCCCTTAATCTATTTTATGATTCATGGAATTGTGCGTTGTAAAGCATAAAGTAAAAATAAATAATGGCAATTCAACTAGAAAAAAAGTTTGGGCAGTTATGATACGGAAGATTCTTGAACAAAAGAGAACCACTATTGTTTTGAGGTTTGTGCATTATGCTTAAGTTCAACCATGGAGTCTGCTAAATTGTAGATGTGGCAAAATCCGGTGGGGGATAGAAGATGGTGCGAGGGGCCGAGTGGAGGGAGACTATGAAGGAATGCACAAGTGCAAGATCGATATTTAGAGAGAGGGGGCGAACACGTGCGCTATTGCACGCAGTGGCGGAGCCATGAAAAATAAATGAGCTAGGGGGCCAAGCATTGCTAATCCTTTACGAGGAGGGTCAATTCATGAAATTAAACCTTTTTTAGCAGCAATTGTCTAATGATCACATTCATATTAGCCTCGATATATAGTGATGTTAGGGGGGGGGCAGGGCCCTTACTCCCCCTGTCTTCGCCATTGTGCACGCATCTGAGAGATGAAGCGGAAGGCATGGATGATGAGAGGGGGGCGTTGGATATATAATTAATGTGGGTGTATTAGCTATTTATGTTAATCCTATATATAGAGGTATAGATTGATCGATGTGGACGTGGGAGAGGTATAGATTGATCGATGTGGACGTGGGAAAGAGGGTGAGACCTCACTGGATATATCGATTGATAGTTTGTGTGGAAAACTATGAAAGACCTAGCTATATACACACATACATAGAGGAACATTGATTATTGCGCATGCACGCGTGAGAGATAAAGAATGCCCAGTATGAGGGAGAGGGGGATGTGTGTGGGTGTGTGCCTTCATGGGAGACCGACCTGAAGAAAAAGATTGCATGCGTGCGATAGATAATGCCGACTGGTAGTGTGTGTGCATGCATCCACGAGAGAAAGTTAGTGGTACAATTATAAAGAGAAGACTACTGTGTGGGTGTAAAAGAATAGGTGAGGTCATAATCAATGTAAAGTTGAATTCAAATATTTGAATAAGAGATCCTGATGTTTGAAACCCATGCATGCATGAATATAACAGAGATATGCACGGTGTGCTTTGGAAACGAGCATGTTGTAATGTATACACATTGAACAAGGTCGGACTGATTTCAATTTGAGATATTGATGGCAGACATCATTTGCCCATGTCGCATCCGTGCATGTAATTGGAGATGATGTGCGGCTTTCGCATCACATATCTATATTTATACCACTATATATATATATTATATTATATATTTTTTATATTGTGAGCGGGTAACTTTAACTTTGAAAGATGGTCGTTGGATGAGGTGAATCCGAAGGTCCAAAGATGGCAAATTTAAGCACTATTGGCCATTGGATATCATCTAGATTCCACCAGATTTCGCCACATGTATAATCTAGAAGACTCCATGGTTGAACTTAAGCATAATGCACAAACATCAAAACACAAGCACTTCTTATTTGTTCTAAAATCTTCCATATCATAATTGCCCAAATGTTTTTCTACATGATTTTCCATTATTTGTTTTTACTTTATGTCTTACAACGCACAATTTCATGAATCTTAAAATAGATTAGCTTTCTTATAAAAACTAGATGATTTTGAATGAAATGAACTATAATAATTAAACGAACATCTACATCATGCATATATGACTCAAAGCTTGCATGCTATAATGTGGTATTTATTCATAATTTGGTTGCCAAATCTCCTGCGTGCAATGCACGTGTACCTTACTCTAGTCTAAATGGTGTTTGTGTGTATGTTGTGCGTGTTGAGGTGCAAATTTTCTTTTTTTTGGGTACACGTTAAGCTTGTTCTTCCGAAATTTCAAGCGGCGCCTTGTTATGCCGAAAATTGAAGCTAGCGTCTCTGTCTATCGTGCTGCGAAACTCCCGCCTCTTCAACCCGCGCCTTGTTAGCCCGAAATATTTAAGATATATCTTTGTCTCGTTGTGCTCCGACAACTCCCTCCATCTCAACCCGCGCCTTGCTATTCCGAAATTACAATGCGCGCGAAAACTCCCACCTCCTGTGAAATCCCGACACGCGAAATGCCCGTGGTACCCCTGAACTGAAAGAACCGCCTCAAATCGGTCGGGGGTACTTTCGTAACTTACCCCACATTTCGGACAAGCGCGTCTCTAAGCCATGGTTCCCCACTGGCATCCCATCCGCCCACCCATTCGTACACCGAGGCCGCGAAAACCCGCGACGAAACCCCACACCCTGCTCCGTCCGCCACCCAGCCGGAGATTCTTCCTCGATGACATCGTCCACAGCAACACCTCGACGTCCCTCATCCACCGTACCATATGAGGATCCGTCGTCGATCTCATCGTCCCGCCGGTTCAGCCACCCCGTCCCCCACCTCCAAGGAGCTGCCCCGATGTTCCCCTCGTCTTTTGCGCCACCTCCATTCCCACACCGCCGTCTTCACCTGCACCACCAGAAGAGCATCATCATCACCGTTTCCTCGGATGAAGCTGCGTCCTAATCGGTGCCACCAAAGAGGTTGTACACTAATCGCCGCATTTTCTTCTTGATTCGATCTCACGGTGCTGCCGGCGCTCGGTCCCGAGCCGACACGACGCGGCTCCATCCACGGTGGCGTCGCCGGCCACTTCCTCCACGGCGTCGCTCCCTCGACGGCGACGTCCACATCAATACGATCTGCTGCTGCTTTATTTCTCGCTCGCGCTGCTGCTCTGCTCTTGCTCTCGGTCCACTGCCTGGTCTGCTCTTGCTATTGCTCTTGCTCGCGCTGCTGCTCTCGCTCTTGCTCTTGCTTGCGATGCTGCTCCGATTTGGCTACACTTCAGTCGACTGAATCGACTTTTGGGTCAGTCGATTTCCAAGGGGTGGGCTCGCCTGGGTGAAGGAAGAACCAGCCGCAGCGGGGAGGGGGGCTCGCTGGAGAGGTACCCCACTATCTATCTTAGGGTTCAGGATGGGGGCGGTGGTTGC